>NW_007260263.1:104065-118426 GCF_000164805.1 Carlito syrichta | reverse complement strand
GTAGAGATGAGGTCTCGCCAAGTTGCCCAGGCGGGTCTTGAACCTGCGGGCTCAGGCAATGCACTCACCTCAGCCTCCCAAAGGCACGGTATTACAGCCTGAGTCACCGAGCCTGGCTTATTGTCTTGTTTTCAAAGCTATTTTGGACTCAAACTTCCCAGTCATCGGTTCTGCATTCCTCATGTTCTTCATCCTGAGTTCACCCAGGCCCAGGCCCTGTGGGAGCGTTTAGGACTTTTGTCATGGTCCTCAAAGGCAACACTTCAGAGTGCAGGTGGCTGATACCATAGGACCATTTGGCTAAAAGACCCACAACTTTAAGTGCCGGCCATGGCGAGACGGGAAGCTGATCAGGTCCCATTTTCTTCCACCTCCTCCTTACTAATCGTTATTAGATTTCCTCAAAATAAGCTTAAGAGAACAAAAGGTCAATGTCTCTTTCAGGTACTTCATCTGCCCACCAGGTGCCACTCTGCCATCTTTGGTTGCAACGTGACAGCTGTTCAGATCCACAAGGAGTTTCTTCCTGAGAAACCACCGCCAGCCTAAGACTGGTGGTGACCGGTCACCGGAGAACGTGCAGAAAGTGGACTTGTGCCCTACATTTCGTCTTTTTCCACAGGACCAATCATAATGCACTTGAATGTTAAACCTCCTCCCCAAGGTGAACATGGGTTGTATGCTCCTGTATGATTTATTAATGCAAATCTAATATGCATGTGCATGGTCTCCATGAACATTCACAGACTCTTCCTATACCCTGTGGAATATGAATACCCTTTTGCTCCATTTAATACATATATATATATATATATATATATATATATATATACACATATACATACCTCTTCTCTCTCCCTCTTGAAGCTTGGTTCTATGTTTTGGCTGGAGGCTCGCTTCCTGCCTGCAGGTGGTAACTCCCTTAGAAATAAACTCTCCTTTTAAGTTTACCCACTTTGTGACTCTTTTTGTCTACATCTCCAATTGAGCATTTCGTTTTAATCAACCACAGAGGTTCCTCAGTCAGCTGTGTGACCCAGCACTGTGCATCAGGCCTGCAAGAATCCCCGAGACCAGTGTACTTTCACTGTCCTTATTCTCAATCCAGCCCCAAAACCAATTCCAGGTTTTCAGCCCACCATTTCCCCGAGTTACAGTGGCCTGGAAACAATCCTTGTGCCAATTCCTGTCTCAGTCAGGATCACTTGTCAGTAGAAACAGAATCCAGATCTGATCTTTAGACAGGAAATACACCCATTTGTTGATTAGCTCTCAGGGTCCACAGGGAGGCTGAGGAATCTGGAAAGTATGGTCAAAATCACACCCCAAACCAGCCCTGCAAATGCACTGCTGCTGCCAGCAGGAGGCCCAGAAGCTACAGTGTGGACCAAGGACACCATCCTGGACCGGAACCTGGATGTCCCGAGGCTGCTGCCGCCTGTCACCTCCAAGGGGCGGGCGGCGGCAGCCACCACCACGATTGCCACAGTGCCCGTCTCTTTGTTTCCCTGACACCTGACTCCATATCCAGGATGGGAGCTTCAGCCTGCACACCTGTTTGTTCTATCGCAAGGGAGGCTGCAAGAGGGAGACCTGGCTACTTTTGCTTCCATGACAGAAAGTTGGGAAAGCACCGAAAGTAGAAGGGAGAGTTAGGATTGTCCTCCCTGGTGAGGTAAGGTGTGGGAGGGTGACAGTCCCACCCCAGATGGAGTCCGCCCAGGCCCAGGTCCTGGACATGCTGAGAGCTTTTCCAGAAGGAGGGGTGAAGTGTGGTTTGAGAACACACACATTTTCCTACTGACCTCACAAGAGGGTTATAATAGACTGGAAGAGTGATACACATTTTAGTTATCTGCCATCCTCCACACACACCTCCAGTTCAGTGACATACTTTTACCCAAGAGATATGCAAAGCCCTCATCCTGAGACCAGGTGTGTCAGCTCTCAATGTGCAGACCATGTCTGTGGACTCACCAACTACAACCTCTGCTCCACCTGGCTCATGATCTTTTTTTCTCCCTGTCAGGGGAGGAGCTCGTCCTGGCACTCCCATTGGCCCGTAGATTTGCCTCCCCTTCGACAATACACAGGATCCAGGAAAATGCCTGTGTTTCTTGCCAGGACCTTCCAACCACCTATCATGGCAGGAATGGCGCCTGTCCTGCCGCCCTTGCCCCTCCTTCTGGGTCCTGCCATCCCCCAGGACACCCAAGCTGGTGAGTAAGGAACGCAGGGGATGGGAACTGTGGAAGATGGAAAGGGAGGTGGAGAATGGGACAGACTGGCTGGGAGAAGGGCCCTGATGCAGCTGGGATTCCTGGCTGTACAGTGGAAGTGGGTGTCCAAAGTTGTCAACTCACTCTGCCCTCATACTTCTAGGAGCATGCAGGGAGCTTCTGACTCATGCTAAACAAGACCTTTGAGAATCTGAATCTAATAACCTGTAGTTAACAGGTGAAACAAAAGACTCAGAGCGGCAAGGCGACTTGCCTGGGATCAGTCAGACAGCCAGTATAGTACAGGAACTACACACTGGAGCTGCTTCTGCTCTTGTTCCTCCCCGCCTTCCAATGACTGGATATACCTGGCTGCCACTGAGAGAAAGTGAGAACACCCCTAGGGGGCTAGTGGGAAGGCAGGTTAGCTGGAGTGACGGTCTTAGAAGGACACTTGTGTTCTTACCCCTAGTCATACCTGCTGTAGAGGATCTGAAAGGTGAGTGGCCAGGAGAGAAGACATTGGAGGCTCGGGAAGAGCCAGAGTGAATTCTAAAACAGGGGAAGAAGTCAGTTTAGTGCATAAGAATGCTCAGGATGAATACATATAAGCTAATCATTTCTCAATTGAGCAAGTTTAAAATTCATGACATTTACAAATGGTCAGAATAGCTGTCATGTGTTTTCAAAATAAAAATTACAGTTAGAATGTTGATCACATCGTGCACCAAAATATGAAGTATTCTGGGTTCTCCAGAGAAACAGAACTAATAGAATGAATATATAAATGCATCCTTTTTTATGTGTATGTGTACTGTCTACATCCTTTTTTATACATGTATGTACACTCTCTACACACACTTATAAAACGGGATACATTTTTATATGTGATGTACGTAAAAGAGAAGAGATTTATTTTAAGGAATAGCCTCCTACAATTTGGTGGGTTGGCAACTCCTAAATCTGCAGGGCATACCAGAGGGTGGGGGTCCTGGCAAGAGTTGATGCTGTCGTCTTGAATCTGAGGGCAGTCTGGAGGCAGAATTATTTCTTCTCTGGAGGGATGTAAGCCTTTTTCTGGACACCTTCAGCTGATTGGATGAGGCTCACCCAAGGAAGGGTAATCCTCCTTATTCAAGGTCTAATGATTTACATGTTAATCACACTTAGAAAATCACGAACAACAATAATTTCAACAAACTTTATCTGCAACTTTATAACAGCATGGAAAAAAAGAATAATTTTAGTACTTGAACTAGGACCTTTGACACTATCAGCACCCATAAATTAAATATGGAACTACTTATGGAAATATTCTCTCTCTTCCAGCTCCTATCTTGTACCAAAACACAAATTACATTCTTGGGAATTCTGATGTCCGGCCTAATCTGACCCTGTGCTCATCTATTCTGGGTCAATTCTTGAGTTTTCTAGTAAATTCTCCAACCTACACTTTCTAACTATATGTATTTGTCAGATTAGACTAGAAATGTTTATTCTTCTCTGAAGTTCAGTGCAGATTAGATAACTTTCCTCTCCTCCAGGGGGTGACTCAGGGATCAGCCTGTTTGCTTCTTGGGACTCTTCTGTTTCATCTCTTGGCCTCCACAGTCTTGGTCTCGAGGGAAGAGAGACAAAGTGGGAAAGCCACCTCATATGGCCTTGGACCAGAAGAAAGACATCACTTCCACTCACATTCCTTTTTTTGGTCAATACTCTGTCCCATGATCCCCAGGTATCTACAAGGAGACTGATAAATATTACCTTCTTATATGTGCTGAGCAGAGGAAACAACATAGTGAAGAAAAATCTCTGAAGTATGCGTGAGCCCCATCCCTCATAATCTTTTCTCTTTGTCAGGTCCTTCCTCTCTGACCTTCCTCTACACTGGGCTGTCTGGGCCTAGTAAGGTCTTCACCAAGTTTCAGGACAACGCTTTCCTCAAGGACCAGGCCTCCTTTCACTACGACAGTGGAGATAGAAAGGCTGAGCCCCCGGGACCATGGAGACACATGGGAGGGATAGAGGATTGGGAGAAGGAGAGCCAACTTCAGAAGGCCAGGCAGGACATCTTCCTGGAGACCCTGCATGACATCAGGAACTATTACACTGACAGTGATGCTCGGTGAACAACAGGCTGCTGGGGTGGAGGGTCTTGCTCAAGAAGCAGCCCCACGAGTGTGAGTGGAAAGGGGTCAGGAGGATGGAAACAGTCCACATCCCAAAGGAACAAGAGGGCGAAGTGGAAACACACAGACATCTCCACATGCCCCCCACCACACAGCACAGCTGCTTCCTCCTTCCCATGCTCACTCCCAGGCCTCAGCTCACCCAGGAAGTGATGTGGGAATCACTTATCCAGGCACCTCTGCACCCCCACCTGCCTGAGGCTGATCCCCCTTGAGAGGCTGTCAGACTCACTCCTGTCCTGGGAGGTTGGTGGAGAGTGAGCCTTCCTTGGAATCATCAGACCTGGGTTCACACGGTGCCTCTGCCAGTCACTAGCTGTTGACAGTGAGCAAGCTCCTTCGTTATGTGGTCTAAATCCACAAAAATTGGAGCATTGAGACTTACCTCCAAGACATTCGGTAAAACTTGGATATGTCTATTCCATGAAGGATATAATGGTCTATCCTGGTCTTCTCTGTAGCCCTATTGCCTAAGGCAGGGTGAAGACAATAGCATTTGCTCAGTTGAAATTTGTGGAATGAATTGAGAAAAAGCACCTAGCACAAACCATAGCCCATGCTGGGAGCTCAGTAGGTGTTGGGTTCAAAACCACAACTGTTTGAGTTACACAGAACCCTAGAGATTCTTCCATCCTTGAGGAGCAGACATGGGAAGGATCACTCCATATGTGGTGTGAGCAGCTGGTGGCAGAGTTCGCACAGAGACTGGTTCCTGTGTCCCCTGCCCAGCCCTCTTTCTCCTAAGCCACACTATGCCTCTGCCTAGGAGGTTAGTATCTTGTGAGTTGTTGCTAATAAGAAGAAGTTGTAGTTTTAAAGATTTGGAATAAAGATATCAGCCACTGGATAAGAGGGAGGGAAGTGATCAAATCTGATTTACTCAAGTGATGATGTAAACCTCACCTAGACCTGAGAGAAAAGGAGGAATTCCCATTATCTACATGAAATCATAAATAATTTCTATTAAATATGAAAATGCACTTTAGTGTGAGAGGTTCCTAAGCATTTACCATAAATTCAAACAAATAAAAAGAGGTGCCACAGAAGAGAGAAATCTGTTCACTGTCTATATCTCTCTTAAGTTCCCTGGTTGGCCTCATCCCTGGCTGGCCTGAAACACCAAATCCAATAGAGGTTGCCCCCTCTGTCTCTTGTAAGTTTAGATAGTAACCCATTTGCCATGATAAAGGGGTAGCATTCTTAGATTGCAGGCACCTTTCTTCCTATGGGGTTGCAAAGTGTGTAGGAGTAAGAGCTGTTCAGATGGGATTGGCCCCAGGCTGACTGACTCTCTGTGGGCTTGGGGGAGGCTTCAGGGTCTCACGCCTTTCAGGGAAGGTTCGGTTGTGAGCTCCAGGTAACAGAATCAGTGGGGCCTAGGCCTACCTGGAGGTGGAGTGCCCTCAGATGCTGCAGAGGTGCCTGAGCTACAGCAGGAAGCCCCTGGATTGGCAAGGTATGCACTACTTCCTGCTCCCAGCACTGATGATCTTCCTGCTCCCAGCACTGATGATAGTCCAAGATGATCTTGGACTAGAAGCTCTGGGAATATCTCAGACTGCCCCCCTTCATTCCTGAGAGTCCCTGAGACCCTTAGCTTTAACCTCCTAGGATCAACCTTCCCTGGGAAGACACGATACGAGGTCCTAAAAGGCGAGGCCTGAGAAAAGCCACTGATTCAATGGTGAGCTTCCCACAAAATGATAGATTAGGTAGCTGGGGAAGTTAGGGTGAAGAAAAGAGAAGTTAGGGTGACATTGTCCGTAAGAGGCAGCACTGGAACTGAAATTCCATATTTCAGATTCCTAATCCCACAGTCATTTCTCTCTATGATGACTCCTCCTTTCTTGGCTATGGAGAGAAGGCAGATGTATACAATGTCTTCCCTGGGAGGACGAAAACGAGGCGGAATGAGAGGAATTGCTGTCCACAAGCAGAGACTGTGGTTTGAGCAGTCATGACAAAGAATATTGTGCAGTGAAGCAGAGATAAGTTGGCTGGACAGAGCCACAGGCAGAACTGGGAGCTGGGTTGAGATGGGGGGAGGGGGAGGAACTGGGAAGTCACTGAGATGTGGGAAAACGGAGGGAAGTATGTGGGATGCTCACAACTTGTTGCTGTGAGAAGACGGTCCGTGGTGGGTTGTTGAGGGGATCAGGAGAGCAGCTGCGAGCATTCCTCGATCCGACAGAGAAGGCTCCGGGAGACCTCAGCCCACCCTCATCTTGGAGAAGCTCTCCTAGGGGAGGCAGGGAAAGAGCTTAGAGCCCTGCTGATCACTGACATCTAGAAGGCGGGAAAAGACGAGGACCGAGAGAAGTCAAACCCAAGCCCTCAGGGTCACTCTCTACTTCTCTGCAGATCCTCCGTCTGTGTCTGTCACCAGCTACAAGGCCCCGGGAGGAGACAGGACACTCAAGTGCCTGGCCTATGACTTCTGCCCCCGAGGAATCCATCTGTACTTGACTTGGGCTGACAAGGTGCAAGACCCTCAATCTGCAAGCGAAGTCCTTCCCAGTGGAAACGGCATTTACCAGTCGTCGTGGTCATGAAAGTTCCCCCTGGAGACAGAGCTGCCTACACCTGCCACGCAGGGCACAGTGCTCTAGATCAGCCCCTCAGGGTGCCCTGGGATGACAGGCAGGAGACAAGCATTTGAAGCAACCTGAGGTCTCAGCCCCAGGAGATGCCCTTTCTGCCTGATTCGAGGGAGCTGAATTCTAGAAATCATTCTCAATGTTATCACAAGGCCCTAAGGATAGTGCATGGGGACAGGCGGAGTGGATTTGAAGATAGAAGACTGAAATGCCAGGCCCCGGGCTAACTCGCCCACAAATCATCTGAACTCAAAACCCCCTCGTTGCCTAATCCGTACAACCTAATAAGCAATCATCTTCTTGCCTAGCACAATAGAAAAAAATGTATTTTTAACTGTGAAATGCTGGTAAAAATGCAGCTTTCTCATTCATCCTGCTTCCAAGCATTGGATTCATTTGAAATCCTTGGTTTCCTTGGGAAGCCATGTTTCCTGGGCTCCTTGACCTGAGCATTCCCAAGCAAGACCTGAACCCTTGTCCGCTGGATAGGGTTCAGGCGTCCATTGCTGATGTCCACAGTTGTGGCCATGGCCCCTCCGGCCGTGAAGACCTAAAACTCTCAAACTCTTTAACACAGATCCAAGCCTCTTCTGTGTTTCAATTTCCCCAGCACTCCCTTGCTCCCTGGAGGATACTGTCTTCCACTCCAGCTGCTTCACAATACTCATACATGTTGGTCTGGACACACATAACCAGATCTTATTTGAAAAACCCCATCTCTTCATGGCATCACTCAAGGAAGCAGAACTGACCCCGAGGTTCTTAGACTCTCTCCAAATCCCTTGAATATTTGCTCAACTGAGTCACCAATGTTCGCACTCAGGTTTCAACCCCAAAAGACAGAGCAGAGCTCTCACACCTGACTTTTTATATAGCCTCGTTGCCTGTGACTGTGCTTTTCCTTTTTTGCAACGAGACCATTTGTTACATCCTGTCCTCAGCTTCTCACTCGGCATTAATCCAAAATGAGTCCTCCAAGTTGAATTCCTGAAGGATATCCTTCCCAGCTTTCAGATTTCTGAGTCAATCTTCTTAACGTTTTTCAAAGTTAATATGAAGACTCCCACCTGCCCCCTCCAAGTGTTGAGCCCAATTTGGAAAGCAAAGCGGATAAGTTACTTCTTTAGTCTACATGAAATCCACATTCCCTTCTTCTGGGGTAAAAAGACCAGTCTGAACAGCAGACAGTGCCAAAAATCTAAAGAAAAGAAAAATAATCAAGAATGGAAAATATAGCAACTGTTGTTTCAAAATGCAATGACACCTTGAACAAATATAAAAGGTAAAGGATGAACATTTCAGCTCAGCGAGGAAATAAAAAATGCACATGAGCAGACCAGGGCTCAGGAAGATTGGAATGTGAGACTTGGCCTCATCTTTGATGGGAGAGAGGGATAGGGTGGAGGAGAGGGAGAAAACTTCAGAAGACCCAAGTCCTGGCCAAGTGTGGGGAGGAGGAGAGGGACAGAGAGTCACTCTGACACTCAGAGAAAACTTTCCGAAGGGACTGAGATTTCAGAGGAGATGTGAGGGCCTAAGACAGCTGGTTGAGAAGAGGTCAAAAGACTGTCCCTAACTAGATGGGCATGAGACAGCTGAGAAGGGTGGGTCACAAAGGCCTGACAAGGAAGGTGACCTGGGATTTGGGCTAGAGCACGGGCATCATCTGGGCACACTAGAGATGATAACGGATCCAGAGAACTACATGTGGGCTCTTCCATGGTCACTTCATGCCTCTCCAGTAGAGCGCCATGGACAGATTCTCCTGCAGGCGGGACCAACTGCAAATGCCATCTGAGGAGGTCAGACTCTGGCCTTTTTGAATGACTCCTTAGTCCCCTAGACTATTGTCTCTTTCTGGAGAACTCCTCTGAGGATGCATCACCAGGTAGATGGAGGGACGAAGAGCACTAAGTTAGACAGGAGATGCCAGCAGTATAAGACAAGCATCTGTCCTGTTCAGGCTTTCTTCAATTTGACTGAGTTCTGCTTTTTCCTTTTTTTTTTTTTTTTGAGTTGGAGTCTCACTGTCATCCAGACTGGAGTGCAGTGGCCGCTCCCGGCCATCACAGCCTCGGCCTGCTGGGCTCCAGTGATCCTTCCACCTCAGCCTTCCAAGTAGCTGGAACTACAGGTGCACGCTACCATGCCCGGCTAATTTTTTTGCTTTATTGTAGAGATGAGGTCTCACCTGCCCAGGTGGGTCTTGAACCTGCGGGCTCAGGCAATCCACTCACCTCAGCCTCCCAAAGGCGTGGGATTACAGGCTGAGCCACTGGGCCCAGCTGCTTTTTCAACCTTCTTTTTCACTAGAAATTGTTCCAGTCAAGTAGTTTTAACTGGTCATCAACATAATTGAAACTTCCTTTCTAAAGCCTTTGTTCAGATGTTTGTTGATTTATCCACTAATTTTGAGTTGATTATCTACTATATTCTTGATGCTCTCATACAGAAGCGCTAGAGACCCAGTAGAACAAGGTAGGTATAATCTCTTCCTGCACAAGTTCCCTAGTTCTGTTGACTGAAACAACAGCCATTTTCAAATACCAACTTTCACGATTACAGTGAAGATGTTGTGGCCCCCTACCCTAAGGAGGTCAATTTCTGAGAGTTATCATCAATCGGCAAGGAGCTTGGGTTGTAGAGATTGGGAATAAACATATTAATCACTGGAGAAGAGGGAAGAAGTGATCAAGTTGGTTTTACTCAAGTGATGATATGAGCTCCATCTAGGTCGAGAGAAAAAGAGAGAGTTCCATAATCTGTATGAAACTATAAATAATTTTTATAGAATTTGGACGTGCAGTTGAGGATAGTTTTGACAATTCCTAAGCAACCACCATACAGTCACACAGATAAGGTTTACTAGATGGGACGCTATAGAAGGGCTAGGAACCTGGCCGAGGTCAACTTCTGTGTCTCTCTGAAGTTTCCTAACTGGGAGGAGCATCTCTCAGGCAGGCCTGAAGTGCCAAACCAAACAATCTGCCCCCTCTGTCTACATGTAGTAACCTCTTTGCCAAGATAAAGGGGTTGCATATTTAGATTGTAAAAACATTTCTTCCTGTTGAGTTACAAAGTGTGTAGAAC
The DNA here is from genome assembly GCF_000164805.1 of Carlito syrichta. NCBI lineage: Eukaryota > Metazoa > Chordata > Mammalia > Primates > Tarsiidae > Carlito > Carlito syrichta. The sequence goes on along the minus strand of NW_007260263.1, from coordinate 108,331 downwards.
TAAGAGATGCTCATATGGGGTTGGCATTGGGCTGACTGGTTCCCACTGGAGTCAGGGGAGGCTTCAGTGTCTCACAGCTTTCAGGGATGGTTCAGTTGTGAGATTCTGAACAGCAGAAGCAGTGGGGCATTCTGAATGTATCTATGATGGAGAGGACTTCACTGAATTCAAGAAAAATATTCCAACCTGGGTCCACTTGGACTCAGAAGCCCAGAACACCAAGCAGAAGTGGAAGGCAGAAACGGTCTACGTGCAATGGGCCAAGGTCTACCTGGAGGAAAGCGCCCTCAGATGCTGCAGAGGTGCCTGGGTGGCAGCAGGAATCTCCTAGACTGGCAAGGTCTGCACTGCTTGCTGCTTCCCGGTACTGAGCTGAGAAAGACCAAGATGATCTCAGACTCGAAGCTCAGGGAACTCAGGCCGCTTCAGTCCCCCAAGTTTCACCTCCCAGGATGGATGCCTTCCAGGGAAGACATGACTTGGGGTCCAAAATGAATATCAATCACAATTTGAGGCAGGATGGTCCAGGAAAGACTCAGGTTCAGCAGAGGGCTTCACTAAATCATCGTCACTTAACAGACAAATAAACTGGGATTCACAGCAGTTAGGACAACTTTGTCCATAAGATGAAGAGCTGAGACACTGCAGTTGACAGGATGAAAGAGACAACAGCAACAACAAATCTCTAATAATTCCTAATTATTAAAACTTAAAGATAAAAAATTAGATTTTGTAACCTATTTACCAAAACCACATAAATCTGATTTTTGTTTTTTGCTTTTTTTTTTGAGTTGGGAGTTTCATTCTGTCACCCTGGCTGGAGAGTAGTGGCATGATCATGGCTCACTGCAGACTTGACTGCCTGGGCTCAGGCATTTCTTCCACTTCAGCCTCCTGAGTAGCTGGGATATAGATGTGTGCAACCACACCTGGCTAATTTTTTGATATTTTGTAGATATCGGTCTTGCTATGTTGCCCTAACTGGTCTCGAACTCCTGGCCTCAACCTCTCAAAGTGCTGGAATTACAAGTGTGAGTCACTACGCCTGACCCTCCAAAACCATATCAATCTAGTAAAAAAAAATTGCAATTCAGACATTCCTCCCAATTTTGTCTGATTGAGTCTGATGGTCAGTGTTGCCAAGAACTTCACTGGTGAAGGGACACAAACCGGGAATTGTGCTGGGAAGGGCTTTGGGAGGGGTTGTGGGTGAGCAGGATGTGGAACAGGGACAGAAGTTTTGTTGGCCGATGTGTGCATATCTCATAAGTGCAGGGAAGGTGTCTATCCCGTTCCTTTCTCTGTCTCTAGTGCTTACCCCAGTGCTTGGCAGACAGAAGACACTCAATGACATATACAAAAATGGATCCAGGGATAAATGAGCAAAGACAGCGAGATAGCACCAGACATACTTGAGAGTTGTTGAGTTATTGAGGCCAATCTGGTGGAAGCAGAGCTCATGAAGACAGTTGAGGGTGGGGCAGATGGGAGTGATAAATACAAAAAGGAGGCGGAAACAGATCCTGGAGAGCTCTAGCCCAACGGATGCGTCCAGTGTCATCCGAAGCATGGGAACATCGTGAGTGTGTCCTTTTCCTCACAGCCTGTGTTCTAGGCTGTCCTATTGCTCTAGGTCAGCAGTTCTCAATCTTTTTGTGCCATCGGGTCCAGTGCCAATTAGTCTAAGATAAATTTTAGTGCATAAAAAAGACTCATAGGTTACAGAGAATGCCTGTTATACGGAAACCAGGTCTTTGCATGCACTTTTGGGGACTGATGGGCTGTTTGCAGAAGAGTCTCCCAAGTACAGAGTGACATGTTATTTTGAAGTGGCCGAGGAATTAACAAAGGAGGAGATAATTTGTGGCACTGAGACTCTTCAGAGTGGGGCCTCCTCAAATTGCATGTGCAGTGGGTCTTGCCTGCAAGAGAATCTGTCTGGGTGCTTTGTTGGAGGAGCAGGGGCTGACCATGGAAGGACCCATATGTGGTTCTTTAAACCCCTTTAGAGTTCCATGTGTGTCCAGTCGCTGCCCATGGCCCAGCCGCACTTCCAGGTCAACTCCCTTGTCAGGTTCTTATGACTCTACCCTCTGAGCTGTCTTACACACCCTGGTTAGGAAAAGACTTTTGAACTCTTCTTAGGTCTTCAAATCTCTGAAATCTCAGTCCCTCCAGGAAGTTTTCCCTTGGTCTCTGAGTGTCTCCGTACCCCTCCCACTCTCCCCTGTACCTGGTCAGTGGGTCTTCTGAGATTTCTTCCCCTCCCCGCTCCATCCCACTCCTCTCATCTGTCACAGATGGGGCCAGATTTTGGCCCGCTAATGTGGATTTTTGGTTTCCTTTCCTCCTTTCCAAAATGTTTATCGTTAATCTTTTATGTGAAGTTGTCATGATTTTTTTGAAATATCAATTGCTGTATTTTTCCCTTGTGACTATTTTATTTTCTTTCCTGGCAAAGGCTACTGTTTAGATAGGACTTTTGCTCCAGAAGGGCTATGTGGAGTTCGTGTAGACTACATAAGTAATTTTTCAGCTTTGATTTTCAAATTTGAGCGAAAGCATCAAAAAAATTATAGCCTTCAAATTTAGGTTTTCAAGAACTATCAATAACACAGTTGGCAGAGAATTCTGAAGGCTGGGAATAATAATTTCCTTCAGGAACTCAGCTTGAAGTACTGATTTTGATGTAATCCAGAGCTGGAGGCTGTGTATAGGATGTCAAGGAAATGACCATCCTCAGAGAAAAGAAAAACACAGTAATGGGCATGTGAGGTTTAAGCAAAAGGTCAAGTGTGAGAGCTCTGCTCTGTTTTGTGCAGTTTAAACCCGTGTGTAGTGGTTGGTGACTCACCTGACTGAGCACACGCACAGGGATTTGGAGAGAGTCTGACAATCCCAGGGCCAATCCCTGCTTCCTTGAGTTGTGCCGGGGAGGGAGGAAGGTTCTCACACAAGCTCTGGAGGGAGGGGCTGAGGCTGGCGTGGTGTTGGAAGTGCTGAGTAGCCGGAGTAGAGGACAGTGTCTCGCAGGGAATGAGGGAGTGCTGGGGCAGGTGAGGCCCGGAAGAGGCTGGGGTTTGTGTCAAAGAGTTCACAGAGTCCCGAGCGGCTCCCTTCCCCTCCCCTTCTCCCCCAAACCGGGTCAGGGCTTGAGTTTTCTAAGTTCTCCTCCCCCTCTTTCATGCCCTGGGTCTCCAATCCAATCTTTCTTCACCCTGGCTTACTCACACTGACATTTTTAAAATCTGAAATAGTCAGCCTGTCATGTGTTATGATTTATTTGTTCAAAGCATTAAAAGTTGCTTTTGAAATGTCACTGGCTATTTCCTTCTGAGTTATTTAGGTTCTCTTCCCTGACTAAATTGAATAAATCTGTCAAAGAGAATGCTTCCGTATATTCCCTGCGCAATACTGTGTAAGTAAAAAAAAAAAAAAACACCAACATGAGAGAAAACTGAGGAGCGTGGGGTTTATCCAGGCCAACTTCTCCCCGAAAGAGCTTGGAGTGAGGGCAGAACCCATCTGAGGCCCTCTCCCTTGCTCTCGGGCGTGTGCTAATGAGGTCTCTTCTCGTCTCCTTCCTTGTCTTGAACTGGGGGCTTTTGGGAGTGCTTTCAGTGGGGTAAGCAGGATTCTGAGGAACAACAGGCCGGATCTCTTACCCCTCTTCTTTTCTTTCCATTGGGTCATGCACCCTCTTATGTCTCCTCTCCTTAAGGCCCCTTGGTCTTCCTCCATGCTGGTGCCTAGAACACAAGAAGAAGTGAACCCTTGGTCCAGGTGGCGGAACCTCAGCGGCATCTCAAGGAAGTCCTCCAGGCAGGCCTCAGCCTGCTTCACTCGGATGTTCTCTGCTTCCTGCTTTTGCTTGGGGTCCAGGACTCCTGGGTCCCAGGGGACTCGGCGGGGCTTTCTTTGTTGAATTTGATGAAGTCCTGTCCGTTGCAGGTGTACCTCCAGAACGCACCAAGTCAGCACGTCAACCTTGGCGCGAGGACGCCCGCCTTCAGGGAGTGCTTCTGTCGGGAAGGCTCAGCCAGGGACTTGGGCGCGCTGCTCCCCTTCTACCTGCCCGGTGTGTGGCGTGGGGCCTGGAGCCGGAGGGAGAGGCGCCACCGGCCGCCACTCCACCTCCCTGGGCCACGCTTCAAGCCCCACCCACTCCAAACGCGCACAAAGCGTGTCCCGCAATCCGAACCCGTCCTGCATCTCTCTCTTTTTGAGTCGGAGTCGCACTCTGCCACCCAGGCTGGAGTGCAGCGG
>NW_007260263.1:102766-103280 GCF_000164805.1 Carlito syrichta | reverse complement strand
CGGGCCCCGGGGCTCCTTCCACCTCCGCCTTCCGCGGAGCCGGAACTACAGGCGCGCGCGGCCACGCCCGGCGGATTTTTCGATTCGTTGTAGAGTTGAGGCCTCGCCCAGTTGCCCAGGCGGGTCCATCCTGCATCTCTCGCCCATGAGGCATCGAAGACCGGCGTGTTAGCCCTGTTCCGACCCAGTCCCGCGCCGATCCAGGAGAGCCGTTTACAAATCCCCTCCCCCACGCCTCCGGGTAAAAGCGGGGTGGGGAGACGCGGAGGGCGCGTTGGGAGAGGCAGCCGGCCGTGGGCTTTGAGACCCCCCGCGTGCTTCTGCTGGCCGGGTCAAGCATGCCAAGTCTGTCCCGTCTTTCCCCGGGCCATTTCCCAGGGCGGTGCTTGCAGCGAGCAAGTTCAAGGGAGGGGGCACCGACCCCTTGGGAAAAAGAGGAAAACCTCACTGTCCAGACTCGGACTCGCGAGCTCGGTATTCTTGGACGGAGACTGCACAGCCCCCACCCGGGCCA
>NW_007260263.1:81797-102182 GCF_000164805.1 Carlito syrichta | reverse complement strand
TCCCCCGAACCCCGCGCCTCGCTTTCCCGGGCCCTGAGGCCGCTCTCTCGGCCGAAGCGTCGTTCAAGGTCGCCCTTGAGCCGGGCTCGGTGGCTCAGCCTGTCACCCCGCGCCCTGGGAGGCTGAGGTGAGGGGATGGCCTGAGCCCGCGGGTTCGAGACCCGCCCGGGCAGCGAGACCTCATCTCTGCAATAAATCAAAAAACCGGCCTAGCGCGCGCCTGTAATTCCGGCTCCTCGGAAGGCCGAGGCGGAAGGAGCGCCGGAGCCGGCAGGTCGAGGCGGCGGTGGCCGGGAGTGGCCACTGCGTTCCAGTCTGGGCGACAGAGTGAGACTCCAACTCAAAAAAACCAAGTCGCCCTTGAATCGTGCCTTAAGCTTAAGCTTTGACCTCCAGGGAATTCGGTTTTGAGCTGAGGTGGGGGCCCGAGGTCCCTCCCGTTCTCGACTTCTTGACTTCTTTCTAGCACAACCCTCTCTGTCTTTAGGTATTCTTATTCCATGCAGTTTGCAACTCGGCAGGGAGGTTTTTTTTTTTGCGTTGGAGTCTCCCTCTGTCGCTCAGACTGAAGTGCAGGGGCCGCTCCCGGCCCCCGCAGCCTCGACCCGCTGGGCTCCGGCGATCCTTCCGCCTCAGCCTTCGAGTAGCCGGAATTACAGGCGCGCGCTACCACGCCCGGCTGATTTTTTGATTTATTGTAGAGATGAGGTCTCACCTGCCCAGGCGGGTCTCGAACCCACGGGCTCAGGCCATCCACTCACCTCAGCCTCCCAAAGGCGCGGGATGACAGGCTGAGCCACCGAGCCCGGCGGCAGAGAGGTTTTTTGAAGACAAAAGCGCTAATATCTTCACTCCAGTAAGGACTGAGCCCGACATTTGCACTTGGGTTGGTGCTTCTTGGGTTTTAGCAGTAATACGATGTTTTGCCACAAAAGGGAGCAGAGCAGCAGCCTGAGAGAGAAAAATCAGATTTGCAGCGGCTTGAAGTCTGTTGAACTGTTTGTTTCTGGGATATCTTGCAAATACGGAGATAACCAGACACAACATCCATAAGTAGCCCCAAACCAAATAAAAATCATTTTTAACCTTATTCAGACTTTTGTTTTTGCAGTTTTTCTATCTAGGATTTCTACTGCCCAGTCTAGTGATGTAGAGTGATTACTTCTGATCTTTTATCCTCTTTTTATCACCCCCTTCCCAAGTTCCTGAAGTCCCCCTCTCCTCCACCCCGTTTCTGTAATTCCCCCTGTTTTCTGCTCCCCAAACCCCGCTGTCAGGGATCAGTGACATCTTTACCTAGGGCTTCAGACTTCCCTTTCTGATTATTCGAAACAGTAACTCCTAACAAGGATCTCACCCAATAGAGTGAGTGTTGTTCTGGCTGATGATCCAGGTTTTACAGACAGCGCGCCTCCGTTTGAATCTCAGCTTCACTGCTCACTACCTGCTAGATTTGTGACCTTGAGCCTGTTACTTAGTTCCACCGTGCTTCCATTTCTTCACCACTAAAATGGATATTATAGTGATATCCTTATCGATTGCTGAAATAAGTCTCAATAAGGCTAAAGAGAGGACTAGGCCTCCACCCCACTGATGTATCTCTCCACACATACCCACCAACTGCCAGACCTTACAAGTTGTCTAAGAAAACAGAGACGAGCAACATTTTGCCACAAATCTTACTCAAGAAGAATGAACCCCAACCCCCCTTCATGTGCACAAGGTCAGAAAAGTGACAGATCCTAACCCCTTGCTTTGTTATAATACTGAAATCCCCACTCCTGGTGGGGCTTGTCTGCCATTTTTTGTACATGCAACGTATAAAGATGTGTGCATCTACACTGAGCTTGTGCAGTTAAAACTCCTGCCTAAACATGCCAATATACCTTTCCTTTGACTTTACACACCTTCCCTGGCCAGTACCCTTTGGGAGCCAGACAGAGAAGTCTTCCTTCTGTGCTCTCTCCCTTGTACAAACCCCTGATAAACCCATGTCTAGGAATCTGCTTGACTTTGTGTCATTTTCTATTACATTAGAACCTAGGAATGTACGGTCAGGAACATTATCATACCATTGTGTGTGTGTGTGTGTGTGTGTGTGTGTGTGTGTGTGTGTGTATTAAATGTGATAACATGTACCTGGCACAGTGCTGAATCGACAAGTCCATCCACTACAAATAACGAGGGCCCATCATCCCTGTCACTTAAGAATTCTGTTCATGATTTTTCTGTTCCAGTCAATATCCTTCCTGCTTCCCTGTGACTTAAACACTCCTGCTTAGGAAACAGCCCAGGCTACTTTCTTGATCTCCCTTGCTGGAGCCAGATTCTCCGCATTGTAGGCACTTTGTTCTCAGATTCCACCCTTTCCCCTTGTTGCACGCCTTGATATCAGTGGTTTGCCTGGGCTGAAGAATTGGCCTCTGGTTTTGCTCTGCATTGGACAATCTGTATGGCATGTACGTATCACTTGTTCTGAGTCGGTTTCCTCACGTGTAAACTGCACTAGCAGCTCCTTAGAGTTCCATGCAACTGTGACAGTCTATGGAAAGGAAGATAGCATTGTAGGTTCTGAATGCCGAGCACTGTCCTTGACAGTGAGATTTCAGGGCAGATTGAGAGACACACCTTCCCTGCTCTCATGAGGCTCACACAGGCTGGCTTTGTTACCCTGGCTTTTCACAACAACTCACCGACACAATGCAGCCTGGAAAATTAAGGCACTTGCTCATTGTCAAGTAGCTGGTGACTGGCAAAGTCATCACATAAAGATAAGTGTGACACCTTCTAAAGAGAGACCGTCCTCAAACGGGTGGGGCTGTGGAGGAGAGAAGTCAGAGGTGCCTAGAGAAGACGGGACACACCATCACTGCTTCCCGTGTGAGCCGAGGCCTGGAGTGAGGAGGTAAAAGACTTTGTGGACCATTCCAAGGACAGGGAAGGTCACCACTGAGATTTCCTTCCTGGTCCTTTGAACTGGGCTCTCTTCCCATTGTCCATCCCTATTACCTGGTTCTAGGATCCTGGGGTCTCAGCCTTCCTGAGTGTATTGTCATAGAGGAAGAAGACCTTATTGCTGGCGTGGGAAGGGGCCTGATACCTAGGAAGAACTTCACTGGATGTGGACAATCTGGTGTAGAGAAAGTCACAGAGTAAGGACCTGTGAAACCGAAGAGGACTCTGAGATGTGGGGCCAACAGTGGAGTCCCACTAAGGGGCTGCAAGGGGCCAAGGGAGAAGACCTGGTCACTCGGGTCTAAAGCTGCCCACACCCTCCTCATAGTCAGCTGTTTCCTCCCAGCATTGCATACTCACATGAGCAGAAGGGCCTACCTTTACTTGGTAGAAAGTGCAGGAAGGAGGATTCATTAGAAAACCCGGGCAATGAACCAGAAGGGGCTGGCATGGCATAAAATCAGGGTGCTGCTTCGGTGTCACCAGTTTTTTCAGTTTAATTTGTTGCTTAGTTGAATCCTCGCCACACCGGTAAGAATGAAATGCGTTTGCTGCAGGTCGTCTGTCAATGCTACAGATTTGAAACCTGGGTAATCTTAAGGAATCATCAATCTCTGGTTTTGCTTCCTCCAGATTTATGTGTGAGGATGGGCCTAGGGCTAGCTGAGCTCCCTTTCGTCTTGGTCACATAGTATCCCAGACCCAGGGCTGTTGTGGCTGACGCTGTGGGGGGCACATTTTCTTTTCAGTACTGACCCTTTTCTTCTGCGGATGCCATCTCAACCCTTTCTCCTGTGTCTCTCACTCTTCCCCAAACCCGGGAAATATGCCCAGCGGTGGGAAAGAGGGAGTAATCAAGAAGAATCCCTCCTCCCATTGCTCTTGAAGAACATGGATGTGAGGCTCCCACACTTTTCTCCGCTCCCTAGCCTTGGGTGATCCCTGCACCCTGGGTACCCTGCTGCCCCAGGACTTGGCACATGTTGTCAACATATGGCTGTGGGTGGAGGCTGGTCTCGCCTGGTGGGAAGAGGAGAGACAAAGAGGGCCTTGTGGGTAGAATAAAGACATGGAAGGAGAGTTCTTTTCATCCTCGGGCACTTATTTCCTGGCACCAGTCCTCGGAAAATTATCGTGAAAGAGAAGTTTGTCTTTGTGCTTTAGGGTCCTGTCAGAAGCTTAGAAATGATTAGGCCGAATCCCCATCCCCCCAACCCTGACCACTAACCTCGGCCTCCTCCCTTGAGATTCACACTGATCCAGGGCTGGGGACATTTATAAATGGAGTCATTGAGGAACCCGGAGAAATTCATACAGCTTTGAAAAATGTCCCTGTTCCGTGAATCTTGTGCATCTCTCCACTTTCCGCCCCACTTTGTACGTTTGGACAAGGACTTTGGTCACTCTGGATTGACCATCTGCGTAGCCCTGAATGGTGGGGTCACAGCTCACGGTTTCCAAGATGCGATCACATGCCATGAGCAAAAATGTGCTCGTCACACCTGACTCAGTGGCTTCTCCTTGAGAAGTGATTTAGCAGAGGTGGAAGGGTCAACTCTGGAAACATTTCATTTATTTAACTGGTCATTTGGATTTCTTCTGTGAAGTGCCTTTAAATAACTTTTGTCTATCTTCTCTTAAGTTTATTTTTTGTTACTGATTTGTAATTTTTTATATATCCCTGACAACATGGCTTGTTTTTTCATTCTCTGAAGTTTTTAAAGACAGCTTTATTGAAGTATAACATACAAACAAACTGCACATGAAGTATAAAATGTAATGTTTTGATATATGTATACACACTGAAACCATTAGTTCCATTGTGAGAACGTATTATGTATGACTTAAATCCTTTTACATGTATCAAGATATTTAATGGCCTAGAATGTGTTTTATCTTGGTAAATATTCACCTTCCAGTTTTATTTTGCTTAGTGTTATCATGGTATATTTTTTCATCCTTTTACTATTAATCTATTTGTATCTTTTTTGGGGAGTCACTCTTTAACTCTGTCACCCAGGTTAGTGTGCAGTTGCATGATCACAGTTCACCGCAGCTCAGCTTCCTGGGCTCAGGTGATCCTTCTGCCTCAGCCTCCCATGTAGCTGGGGCTACAAGGTGCATGCCACCACATCAAACTACATTAAAAAAATTTTTTTTGTAGAGATGAGGTGTCACGATGCTGCCCAAGCTGGTCTCAAACTCCTGGACTCAAGCAATTCTCCCGCCTTGACCCCCCAAGGTGCTGGGATTACAGGCGTGTCACTATGCCCAGCCCTATTTGTGTCTTTATACTTAAAATGAATTATTTTAGGTGACATATTGCTTTTTATTTAATCTGACAAATTTTGCCTATACATTGGAATGGTTAAATCATTTATGTTTAATGTAATTATTTGTATGGCTAGGTTTAAGTCTCTCAAGTTGATATTTTTTTCTATCTGTTTCATTTGCTTAATTTATTCATTTTTTCTTTTTCTACCTTCTTTTGGATGAATTAAAAATATGTAATTCAGTTTTTATCTCTGCAATTACTTTATTAGCTGTGATCCTTTTTGGTTTATTTTAGGACTTATACTTTATATCTTTATCTGATCACAACATACCTTCAGTTGATATTATACACACATGGTATAAGAAACTTAAAATAAGTCAGGCTCGGTGGCTCAGCCTGTAATCCCATGCTTTGGGAGGCTGAAGTGAGTGAGTTGCCTTAGCCTGCGGGTTCAAGACCCACCTGGGCAACTTGGCGAGACCTCATCTCCACAGTAAATCAAAAATTAGCCAGGCATGGGAGCGTGTGCCTGTAGTTCCAGCTGCTTGGAAGGCTGAGGCAGAAGGATCACTGGAGTCCAGCAGGTCAAGGCTGTGGTGGCTGGGAGTGACCACTGCACTCCAGTCTGGGTGACAGAGTGAGACTCCAACTCAAAAAAAGAAGAGAAGAACCTTACAATAGAACACTCATTCAACAACACATTCCTTCCTGGCTTTTGTGTAACTATTACCATATATTTTACCTCTATGTGTGTTATAAACCCTACAATACATTGTTATATCTTTACCTTAAACAATCAATTATCTTTAAAGAGACTTAAATAATAATAAATTAATGTTTATTTTTACCCATATACCATTTCTGGTGCTCTTGCTTTTTATATAGATCCAAATTTCCATCTAGTTTTATTTTATTTGAGCTTAAAAGACTTCCATTAACATTTATTGTAGTGCACAAATTCTTTCACATATATTCTGGTGATGAATTATTTTAGCTACTGTGTATCTAAAGGTATTTTGCCTTAGTTTTTGAAAAAATATTTTTTGCTGGGTATATAATTCTATGTTAACAGTTTATTTTTTTGAGTATTTTGAGGATATTTCCCATTGTCTTCTAGCTTGTATTATTTCCAACAAGAAATCTACTGTCATTATTTTTTTTTTGAGTTGGAATCTCACTCCATCGCCTGGACTGGATTGCAGTGGCACACTCACAGCCACCCCAGCATCAACCTCAGGCAATTCTTCTGCCTCAGTCTTCCAAGTAGCTGGAACCACAGGCATGCACCATCATGCCCGGCTAATTTTTTGTAGGGATAAAGTCTCACCAAGTTGCCTGGGCTGGTCTAGAACCCGTGGGCTCAGGCAATCCTCTTGCCTCATACTCCCAAAGTGCTGGGATTATGGACTTGAGCCTCCATGCCCGGTCCATTCTTATATGCTGCTGGTGCTCTGCCTAGATTTGCTTTTCTGGACTGGTGCACACATTTCCAAGCTGTTGTTCATGTTGGCTGTTACTGGCTCATGGAGTCTCTCCTTTTTTAAAGAGATGGTCCCATCTGGAAGAACGTGACTCCTTCCTCTCCCCCATGACATCCCAATGCCAATGACAGAGTAATATTGGGGTACAAAAGATCAGCTCTTTAATCTCCAGGACACTAAATCTGTGATATAGTATGATTTATGTTTCAGAAACTCCCACGGATAATACCAAATCCAAACTTTAGCTGAGATCACATCCTACCACAGCTTTTTCTACATTACCTCATCTGCTTCCCTCACTTTCTTAAAGATTTTTCCTGAAGTACTCAACCTAAAAAAAATCACATGTATTCATACCCCTATTAGGCTCTGTTCCTAGGGGACCAAACCTAAGACTGTGGGTGCTGTGAAAGACCACAGAAAGCACAATACGAGGATGCAATTCTGGGGCTGGGTTACTTACCAGTGCTCTGGCAATAGGGACAGAACTGTTGATGGTAGGTGAAGTATTAATTGCCTCTGCTTTGGCAATGCATTTTTAAGACTTTTACTTGGGGTAAACTGGCTGGAGTACAGGTGAAAGGAGATGCACGGGCTCATGTACCATGTCTGGCATTTAAGAGATAAGAGACAAATTGCAAATGTAAAAACTTTGGAATTGAGTGGCTGTTGTTGAGCACCACTGATGCCTTGAAGAGAAAAAATGACAAGGTCAAGACAAGTAAAGTAAAAGATGAGTTAAAAATGTGTCCTTGTCAATACTTAATGAGAACCTCATCTCCTGTTCTGAGGACTTAATTGTAAGAATGGTCTAATTTCAAAGAAGGTCGAATTTGTCAGCCTAGAGAAGTCTCTAGTGCCAAAGTCAGGACCATAATAGGGAAGAATAAAACCCTGAGACTTAGGATGGTGATATTAGGTAGATGTTCTTCGAGATCCTTAAACCATCAGATTCTTCTAAACCATTTGGTCCTGCAGAAATGGTCTATTCTTTTCGTTGGAAGATAAAGACTCACCCTTGCTTGAAAACCCGGGAAGAGTCTTAAACTAGACAAATGTCTTAAAAGAAAATGTCTATCCTCCTCAGGATATGTCCCCCATCTCCCCTCTTGATCACCAGACCCATAAGAAAACCAAAGGGTCTTGACCCACAGGGATCTATGGGGATGGCTAGTGTTTCCATGGACAAGACATATGGCTGTAAATGTCTCAAATTTGATGAAAATATTAATCTACACATTTAAGAATTTCACCAAACTCAAAGTAGGATAGACTTGAAGACCCTTTGGTCATCATTTCAACCTTGCTGATCATTATGATAATTATACTCTCCTTGCTTCTGATGAGTAAGTACTGCAAACTAGCCTCTGATAATTCTAGCTCCTATAATCCCTATTGCTGGACATATCAGAGACAAAATGTCAAAAGTCAAAAACAAGATTAAGAAGAACACAGAGAGACTGTTAAAAGGAGTAAAAGAAGGGCAACTCATCATGGACAAGAGATCCTCAATACTTTTAATGACTGATCAGCATCCATAAGGCCAGAAGAATGACATATTCAAAATGCTGAAAGAAAAATGCTGTCAACCAAGAATTCTACACCCAGCAAAAGTATCCTTCAACAATGAAGGATAGGTCATTGCCAGGTCATTGCAGTCGTTGCCAGGTCATTACGGCCATTGCCAGGCCATTGTGGCCATTGCCTAGCTAAGCTATGGTGTGGCCATGTGCTCTTTGAGCTATGTCAGGCCATGTTTCCTTAAACTTTGGAAAACAGTGTGGTGGTTTCTAAAAGAACTAGACATTGACCTTTCATATGATCCAGCAATCCCCCTACTGGGAATATACCCGGAGGGACTCAAATCATTCTACAAAAAAGATACCTGTACATGCATGTTTATTGCAGCACCATTCATAGTTGCAAAAACATGGAACCAATCGTGCTACCCATCGAAACAGGACTGGGTAAAAAAAAGTGGTACATATGCATATTGGAATATTACGCAGCCATAAAGAAAGACAAACATATGGACTCTGCAGCAACTTGGATGGATTTAGAGCCTATCATACTCAGTGATCTATCACAGAAACAAAAAACAGAATATCATATGTTCTCACTCATAAGTGGGCCCTGACCATTTACCATAATACTATAAGAAAAGGGATTGGCAGTAGCAGGATACAGCCAGAGTAGGGGTGACACAACATTAATAAGGGTACCTGATCTCAAACCAGACAAAGTGGGGGCCAAGGGGAGGCCCAAGCTTTACCTGTATGCTGACCACTCGTATATCTAATCCTGAATTGTACCCCACACCTATAAATAAAATTTTTTAAAAAGAAAAAGATGAAGGAGAAATGGACATTTCTGGATAAATATATGTAAACTGAAAGAACTCATTGCTAGCATAACTACCCTACAATAAACAATAAAAAGAGTCCTACAGATTGAAATGAAAGAACAATAGTCAATATTCATATAAAGAAATAAAGATTACTGGTAAAGATAATTACATAGGTAGCACAGAAGACATATAAAATTGAATACTTTCCTCCTAAAATCATGAACAAGACAACATTACTTGTACTCAACATTCTTCTGGAGGTTCTAGCTGGGGCAACTAGGCAAGAAAAAAGATATTTAGATAGGAAAAGGGAGACAAAAATTTCTCCATTTGCAGATGGAATAATCTAGTGTGGAGAAAATTCTAAGGAGCCCACAAAAACTCATTATAACTGATAAATTATCTCAGTCACATCACAGGATATAAGATCGATATACTAAAATCAGCTGTATTTCTATACACTAGCAATTAATCATCAGGACAAAGTAAGTCAGAACCACAATGGGATACCACTTAGTACTCGCTAGTATAGTCATAATTAAAAAGTCAGATAAGCCGGGCTCGGTGGCTCAGCCTGTAATCCCGCACCTTTGAGAGGCTGAGGTGAGTGGATTGCCTGAGCCCGCGGGTTCGAGACCTGCCTGGGCAGGCGAGACCCCATCTCTACAATAAATCAAAAAATTAGCCGGGCGTGGTAGCGCGCGGCTGTAATTCCGGCTACTCGGAAGGCTGAGGCGGAAGGATCGCTGGAGACAAGCAGGTCGAGGCTGCGGTGGCCGGGAGCAGCCACCGCACTCCAGTCTGGGCGACTGAGACTCCAACTCAAAAAAAAAAAAAAAAAAAGTCAGATAATTGAAAGTATTGGTAAGGATATGGAGAAAATAGAACTTTCTATATTGCTGATGGGAATGCAAAATGTTGCCACCACTTTGGAAAGCGATCTGATAGTGCCTCAAAATTTGAACCCATAGATTTACCATAAATAAAAATGTATACCCATACAAAAGCTTGTTACATAAATATACATAGTAGCACTATTCAAAAATGGACACTGCTTATTTATTAAGTTTACTTATTAACTGCTAAATAAATACATAAAATGAGGTCTGTCCATGCAATGGGTTATTATTCAGTCACCAAAAGGAATGAAGTACTGACACATACTACACCATGGTTGATCCTCGAAAATATGTTAAGTGAAAGAAGCTGTAGAAAAATTGACTGTTGCATGGCACGGGTGACATCTTGAAACAAGACAGCCACGATGACCAATGTTTGACTCCTGCAATCAAGATGTTTTGCAGCAACGTCCTAAATAATGCCTGCAGCATCGGTAACACCTCATAAGGAGAAGTTAGATAAGCATAGCTAACCTCCCCAGTTGGACAAGTTTCAGAAAGTTCTGAGGTGTAATTAGCTGCATATGTCTTTACCCTAAAAATCTGTTATATAAAGGATATTTTCTGGAGGGTGGGCGCAACTGAGGTCAGCCATCTTGTGGCCACTGGAGAGACATCGCCTCTGTTCATAAGTCCTGATTAAATATTTTCTTTCAGAAACACGAGATTTTTTTTTGAGGGGTAGGTTTGTATGTATCTGCTCACTGTGAAACAGAAGCCAGTCATGAAAGTCTACATTTTGCATGATTCCATTTATATTGAAAAGCCCAGAATAGGAAACTCTACAGAGACAAAAAGTAGTTCAATGGTTTCCATAGGACTGTGTGGTGTGTGGGTGTGTGTGGAGGGAGGGAGTGGCAGTTAAGTGGAGTGACTGCTAGTAGGTATGGGCTTCTTTTTGGAATGATGCACTATTCTAAGCTTAGATAGTGGTGATGCACACCATTTTGAATTTACTAAACTTCCACTGAATTGTACACTGTAAAAGGGCAGATTTTATGGAATGTAAATTATATCTCAATAAAGCTTGGATATGGTGTAATCAATGTCATAAAAAGAGATCAAGAAGAGTTACTTAGCTGGGCTCGGTGGCTCAGCCTGTAATCCCGCACCTTTGGGAGGCTGAGGTGAGTGGATTGCCTGAGCCCGCGGGTTCGAGACCCACCTGGGCAGCAAGACCTCATCTCTACAATAAATCAAAAAAATCAGCTGGGCGTGGTAGCGCATGCCTGTAATTCCAGCTACTCGGAAGGCTGAGGCAGAAGGATCGCCAGAGCCCAGCAGGTCGAGGCTGCGGTGGCTGGGAGTGGCCACTGCACTCCAGTCTGGGCGACCGGGTGAGACTCCAGCTCAAAAAAAAAAAAAAGAAGAAGAAGAGTTACTTTAATGCAAAGTCCTGAGGCTTTGACAAGTTTCTCAACTGAGTTCTGAAAACTGTTAGTTTTAACAAAAGTTAGACTGAAAACCTGTCAATTGAAGGTACAGTTGGGTTTCCATACGTAAGAATGCTGCAGCACTGTGTCAGGTATGTGCAATCGTGATTCCCTGAGTTTTTCCCCCAAATAACCCATAGCCATTTACTCCGTGGAGGGGGAATTCTGAGAACTTTTGGATACATGATCTGAGTTGGCATTGAAAGCCCTGAGAACCCAAAGCTCAATGAAAAAGCATATGGAAGTTTGGTAAAAAATGGAGACCAGGCCATCTCCATCTCACAGTACCTCTGACATTCGCTGGTTCTACAGATCCATCAGGTAGTCATTTCCCATGGTCCTGAACGTATAACCAGAAGGGGCAAATTTAGCAGTTGGCTGCATTCTTATATAGATTCTTTGAGCAGTAAAGTAAAGCTATCATAATAGCAAAGACTAAAGAGGATCCACATACACTAGGTCAAGATGGTAAATAGAAACAAAGTTGCATCCCAGTGGGAATGGCAGAAATTCACAAATAATTATGAGATGCAGCGGGGTAGTCCTCACATATTCCCATTTAGTTCCCCAGTCTGGGTCCTGCAAAAATGGAATGTATCATAGCAGGTGATGGTGGACTACTGCAGACTTAGCCAAGTAAGAACGCTAATTTTTAGCTACTGGGCTAGATGTGGTATATTTAGTAGAGCAAAATATACAGCATGTGGCAAGTAGCTGTGGATCTGATTGATGTGCATATTGATTTGTGTCAGAAATTTTGTGAGATTATTATTGACTTGTACTTCAAAAGTTTAAATTTAAACATAAATTCTCATATCTGTCTAGCTCATCTACAAGTAAGTTTTCTTTTCCCCTGGAGCTTCAGATTTAGTTTGTTTATCTGCAGTGTGGTATCAGTGAGGAAATGTAAATCACATGCCATTTTTTTTGTCTTAGATTATTGAACATTGGGCAAGCATTTTTTTTTTTTTGAGGAAAATCTTGCATTGGAGTTTTCAGGACAGTAAATCTTTGTAAAACTCTTCCACCACTCAACCAACAAGCATTGGTAAATAACTCAAGATTACCAAACTTGTCTTCTATTTCTTTCAACAGTTCCATAAACTGATGTGTCTTATAACATTTGCATTTATATGCTCAATGATTTTATCAACTGTATTTATGATACTTTTTCTAAAGGATGCTCCAGAAAACTGAGCACAAATATTTGCAGTATGTGGGACAAAGCAAAAGAGAACCGTCAGTCTAGGGCACTACCCGTCATGATAGAATATGCATTTTTTTTTCATTTCTATCTAAAATTCTTCTTTGATAATTGTAAAAGATCACTAAATATCTATGCCACAAATTTGATCTTTTAGGCCATGAAAGAACAAGACTTATTTGTAAAGTTAGAAGTATATTGAGACAAAATGTTCACAAAATATTAGTTGGCCAGTATCTTTCATGTCACATGATCCATCTAAAAGAAAAATCCTTGTAATTTTAAAAATTTGAGTCAAGTAATTTTTGATATTGCTAGAAAGGTCTTGAATCCTATGGGTAATTGTTCAGTGTGAAATTGCTTTAGTGAAATATCTTTTTAAAGTCTTTTTCTTATAATTTTCTAACAAAATTTCCGTGGTTGAAATAATCCATCTAAACATGGTTTTCCATTTTGTGCAAAATAAAAGCTTTCTGATAGCTGGCCCAAGCAAGAAGTTAAGACCATGTTTAAAATCATTTGAAAACTTTTTTTACAAATTAATTTTTTAAAGTTGTGAGGTATAAGTCAGGATTGGGTACATAAGCAGTTTAGGTACAGGTGAAGTTTGGGCCTGCCATTGGACCTCCCTTCACCTGGATTAGGATCAGGCTCCCTTATTGATGCTATGTGCACTCCCTCCCTCCCCTGGCAGTGGCCCGCTACTGTTAATCCTTTTTCGTAGTACTGTAATAGGTGTTCAGGGTCCACTTATGAGTGAGAACGTGTGGTACTCAGTTTTTTGTTTCTGTGATAGATCACTGAGTATGATAAACTCCAAATCCATCCAAGTTACTCTGAAATCCATAATTTTGTCCTTCGTTATGAATGCATAATATTCTACTGCATATGTCACACATATTAAAAAATTCAGTCCAGTTTCAATGGGCAACATGGTTGCTTTCATGTTTTTGCTATTGTGAATAGTGATGCAATAAACATGCATGTGCAGGCAT
The DNA here is from genome assembly GCF_000164805.1 of Carlito syrichta. Taxonomy (NCBI): domain Eukaryota; kingdom Metazoa; phylum Chordata; class Mammalia; order Primates; family Tarsiidae; genus Carlito; species Carlito syrichta. The sequence goes on along the minus strand of NW_007260263.1, from coordinate 88,593 downwards.
CTTTTTTGTAGAATGATTTGAGTTCCTCTGGGTATATTCCCAGTAGAGGGATTGCTGGGTCATATGGAAAGTCAGTTTCTAGTTCTTTTAGACATTGCTACACTGTTTTCCATAGAGGTTGAACTAGTTTGCACTCCCACCAACAGTGTAGAAGCATTCCCTTTTCTCTGCATCCTTGCCAGCATCTGTTGTTTTTTGTTTTAATAATGATGGCTATTCTTACTGGAGTTAGGTGGTATCTCAATGTGGTTTTGATTTGCATTTCTCTGATGATTAGTGAGCCTGAGCATTTTTTCATGTATCTGTTGGCTGCTCATATATCTTCTTTTGGGAATTGTCTATTAATTTGGATTTTGGAAATTTAATTTTGTTTATACTTTTTTGTCTATTGAGAGAAAATTCCTTATCAACTCTACTATTTGTTGAAAATATCTTTTTTTTTAGAAAGCAGGATTTATTGAGAGTATAGAAAAGCTCCCACAGTTGGAGGGGACCCAAGGGGGTTGCCCAAAGTAAAAACTGTAAATGTAATCAGAGATATAAGTGGCAATTGCACAAAGAAATGTCAGTCAGATTGATAATCCGGTTACAAACCCAGTAGATAGTAGAAGGCAATTAAATAACTTTTTTTTTTTTAGTTGGAGTCTCACTCTGTCGCCCAGACTGGAGGGCAGTGGCCGCTCCCGGCCACCGCAGCCTCGACCTACTCGGCTCTGGCAATCCTTCCACCTTAGCCTTCCGAGTAGCTGGAACTACAGGTGTGCACTACCACGCCCGGCTAATTTTTAAAAATTTATTGTAGAGGTGAGGTCTCACCAAGTTACCCAGGTGGGTCTCGAACCCACGGGCTCAAGCAATTCACTCACCTCGGCCTCCCAAAGTGCGGGATTACAGGCTGAGCCACCGAACCCGGCTAAATATTTTTAATATTCTGAGGGAAAATAACTCAAATTGAAATTCTGTACTCAACTAAATGACAATTCAAGATTGAGGATTAAATTAGAGCACTTTAAGACTAAAGTGAGTTGAGAGAGTTTAGCCTTATAAGGTCCTCTATGAAATAATCACTGAAGGTTGTACTTTAATAAAATTTGGCACACCCTTGTTCATACTGGCAATATTCACGATAGTCAAAGGTGGAAGCAACCTAAATGTCCATCAAGAAACAGATGGGCAAAATGCGGTATTACATACAATGCACTGTGTATTCAGCCTTAAAAGGTCAGATCATGATGACCTGCCACAACCTGGATGAGTCTTGAGGTCATCATGCTAAGTGTAATAAGCCTGCCACAAAAAATAAGTGCAGTTTTAATTCACTGATATGAGGTATCTAAGGTAGTCAAATTCATAGAAACAGAAAGTAGAATGGGGGTTACCAGGGGCTAGGGAAGTTGCCTAGTGAATAGTTTCAACGGTGCAACATAAAAATGTTATAGAGATCTGTTGCACAACAGTGTGAATATACTTAGCACTACTGGACTGTCCACTTAAAATGGCTGAGGTGGTTTAAAATTAAAAAAAGGAAGAAAAGTTATCCCAGAAGGAAGGTATGAAATTCAAGAAGAAACACTGAGAAAATAAACCAATAAACATGGGACAAATCTAAACAAGAATTGAGTTAAATATTATGTCTGCCATGCAGAGAATGGATTAGAAGTAAACAAGTCTAAAAGCAGAGACACTAGTGTGACATTTCAGTAATTCAGTCTTGAATTAAGGCTTGTTCTTAATTTAAGGAATGTAAGTTATTCAACAAATAGACTGATAAGATGTAGTCAGTGAAGGAGAAGCTGTCAGTGATAACTTCCAACTTTTGGGTTGGAATACAGAATGAATAGTGGTGTTAGCCAATGAGATATGACATGTAAGTAGAGAATATTCACTTACTTAAGGATATAAAGTTACAATTTCAATTAAAGTTTTTAAAAGGTTTACAATTAAAAGCTCTTTAAAGGCTGGTAATTTGAGTAATGGGTAGGCTAGCAGCATAGTGGTGTTTAAAGGTTTGCCATCTGCAGTCAGATTCCTTGTTCAGATCCCAATTGCTCTACTCACTAGTTGGTCAACCTTGAATAAGTGACTTTGCCTCTCTGTTCTTTCTCTCCTCTATAAAATGTGATAGCAGTTTATATTTTAAGGGTGTTGCAGGAGTGAATTAATACCTATATATCACTTAGAATATTCATCATTTATTAAGCACTGAATAATGTTAGTAAAACAAGATGCTAAATTGGAAATTTTGACTAGGATCAGAATGCATTGTTTAGCAAATACACATGACACTCCAAAATGATTTTCTAGTCTGAGATGCAACATTTCAAAGGAAAAACAAACAAACAAAATAACAGTTCTACTACTCTTAAACCCTACAGCCCCATCAAAATTGCAGAAAATGGCAGAATTGTTGGAAACTATGGGGAGAGAGAATTAACTTTGGAGACAGGACATCTTTGGAGAGAGGTGTGTTGTGAGTTCTTCTCAAGAGAAAGGGATAAGGGTGCTGCTTTCTAAATCTCAAGACTAGTCAGCAGATGAATGGAAGGAGATGTTAAAATCAGCCTGCCTGCCCAGATTGTAAAGTGTACTAACAATCATTTTTCTTCGAATTTTAAGTCAGGTATAAAGGTAATAGGATCAAAATTTGAGTGTGGGAACTCAGAACATTTGTTCTCTTGGGCTCTTCTTTTTTAAAAAAATTAGGGTACAAACTTTAGTCAATCTGAAGAAAAGTTGCAGCAAAAATATTGGTGGTCACACATCATAGGACTAACCTGAGTAACATGAAAATTATGGTTGCAGTATACAATATGAGTTATGAATCCTGCGAAAATAATATAACTAACAAAAGCTGTTGGTGGGAGGGAGAGAAGGGGTAATTAATGGGTGAGGTAAAGCCTATAAATCAAGCAATGGACATGTAAGTAAAGTCTATAAATGATACTACTGCCAATTGAATTGGGTATATAGAAGGAAATGTGGTAGGCAAAGGAAATATAATTGTTTATAGTGGAGGTTAAGTGATATTGTCTATGGAATAGAGATAAAGGTATCATGTAGAGTTCAGGTTAGATGGTCTTCTAAGTTTTCAGAAGAGACACACACCCAAACAACGAACACAGACCACATGATAAAATGCTTTCAAAAACTATAAAAATAGAAAGAACACTACAAAATACAGATCTTATCAATTTAAAATTTTAGACTTGGGCTCAACCTAACAAGTGTCTCAAAAAGATTGAAAACAGACTTTTACCAGGCAAAAGCAAAACACAAAATGAGTGTTAATGGGTGTTAATATCAAACTAGATTGTTAGGTTGTATTAAACAAAGTAAAGAAGTTCATAATTTTAAGGAATGAAATTTATAATGAATAGGAATTATGAATATCTATGCAAAAAAGTAATAAAATTTATCATAAAAATATAGGAGATATTGCCTTTTCGACGTATCTTCTCCAGCATCTGTTGTTTTTTGAGTTAATTTATGATGGCCATCCTAACTGGAGTTAGGTGGTATCTCAGTGTGGTTTTAATTTGCATGTTTTTAATTGTTTTTTATTTTAAAGATGTGGGGTGCAATTCAGGGTGAGGTTTACAAATATTCATTATGTAGCTACCCTTGTTGATGAGGTGTGACCTCACTTCCCCAGGCAGATTCCCAGTACTGCCGATCTTGCTTCCCCACCCCCCAAGGTGGATTTTAATTGTGCTGTTGGTGATCTTTCTCCTATTCTATTTGTAGTGCATTTACATTTAAAAAATCAATTTGCTCTCACTTTTGAGGTGTCTTGGGCATGACATGAGATAAATCTATCTTCAATCTGCCATCCTTAATCACGATCATTTTTGCATCTTTCTAGAGACCAAAAGTAGATTTCTTCTGAACATTTTAATCCATTTTTATTGAAAAGAATTTACAGTAGCCTGATATACCTTTGAGTCTTCCCAGTTTATGATGGAGATAGAAAGACAGGGGCTGAGGGGCCAGGTAGAGGCTCAAACTCTGACTCCTAGTGGGTAAAAACATATTCTCTTACAGTTGACTGATGGTGACATAGTTCTCTGGTCAAATGAGACCCTTAGAACTGTCCTTTGGAAGCATCTCAGTCTATCCCTCTGACCACATAGATGTGATCATTCTGCTTCAGCTTTGGCATATGACTTTCTCTCACGTATAGTTTACAACACTAATGCCCATATAAAATTGGTTTGTACATATTCCTGGGTGTCATATTTGGGAAGCTGATATGAGACAAATTAGGCATGTACCTTTTGCCACTATGCTAACTTAGAAAACCGAAGTTATTGTTATTAGAGTTAAAGGGAGATACTTAAACCCATTCACAGTCAGAGAGGAAACAAGAGGGCATTTGAATTATAGGGAAGATAATTTGGGGATCAAAGCCTTAAAGAAGTAGGAGAGACCCAAGGACACAGATGGCTGGGAGAGTATCCTTGGGAGAGTGTAGGTCCACCTGTTTCTTTAAAATGTTAGAGAAAGAAGTAAATATAAAGATAAGAGAATGTAGTAGCAGGGAGGTTTAACAGCAGACAGGCTCTGTTTTCTCTTTGGAATGGGAAGTTGGTATGGTGTCTTTGTTTGTGCTGCTATAACAAAATACCTTAGAGTGGGTAATTAATAAACAATAGGCATTTATTTCTCTCAGCTCTGGAGGCTTGGAAGTCCAAGGTCAAGGCACAGGTGTCTGGTGAGGGCTCATTCTTCATAGATGGCACATTCCATTGTGAGAAGGGGTGAAAGTTCTCCAAGCATCTTTTATGAGGGCACGAATCCCACTCACGAGGGCTCTGCCGTCATGACCTAATCACCTTCTACTTGGTTTGGATACAATTTGTTCTCACCAAATCTCATGTGGAAATTTGATTCCTAATGTGATGGTGTTGGGAGTTGGAACAAGTGGGAGGTGTTTGGGTCTTGGGGGCAGACCCCACTTGAATGGCTTGATGCCATTCCTGTAGTAGTGGATGAGTTCTCACTCCCACAAGGCTGGATTAGGTCCCTCAAGAGTGGGTTGTTATAGGATGCCACTTGGGCTTGGTACCTCTTCCCCTTCGACCTTCTCTGCCATGTTTTGACACAGCACCCAAGCCCTCGCCAGAAGCTGAGCAGAAGCTGGCACCATGACCCTGAAGAACTATAAGCCAAATAAACCTCAGCTATTTATAAATTCCCCAGCCTCAGCTACTTTTATAGCAGCACAAAATGGACGAAGACACCTGTGAAAGGCCCCCCCCTTGATACTATCACTTTGGGTGCAGTAGTCTCCCTTTATCTGTGGGAATATGTTCCAAGACCCCCAGTGGATGTCTGAAACCATGAATAGTACCAAACCCTAAGTGTACTATATATTTCCCTGTACATACACACCTATGATAAAGTTTAATTTATGTCAGACACAGTAAGAGATTAACAATAGCTAATAATAAAATATAACAATTTTAACAATAGGCTGGCATCACTACTCTTGTTCTTGGAGGCCATTTTTAAGCAAAATAGGGTTATTCGAACACAGCACTGTGATGCTGTGACAGTTGACCTGACAGCAGAATCAGCTACTAAGTGACTCATGGGCAGGGAGCATCTACACTGTGAACACACTGGACAAAGAAGTTATTCACATTCTGTGTGGGATGGTGTAAGATTTTATCATGATACTCAGAAAGGCACACGATTTAAAATTTGTGAATTGTTTATTTCTGGAATTTTCTATTTAATATTTTTGGACCTTGGTTGACCATGGGTAACTGGAACCATGAAAAGGCAATTTGTGGATAAAGTGGGGGAGGGCTACTTATTAGGCTCCAACCCATGAATTTTGGGAGACATCAACACTCAGACCATACCACATGGTCTTCTGAGAGTGAAGAGAACCAGGTGTGTGAGGGTTTGGGTCAAAGGGTTTGAAACAGCTGCTGGACATTGAGGAAGCCTGCCGAAGGTGGTAAACTTGGGCTTGAAGCGTGATGGTATCTTGGCCAAGGAACCGAGAAATTTCTGAACCCTGTCCTTGACTGTGGTCACCTCTTGCCATGGGGGAGATGTATGTCCCAAGAACAATGGCACACGGGAATCAACTTTTGAATTTTTATCCAGTCAACCTGACTTTGGCCCCCCATTTCATGGCGCTTAATTCTGCTACATTCTGCTGGGTTGCCTTTAAAATGTTCTCTGTTTCCTAAACTAGTGAGGCCTGAGAGCTTCCGACTAGACCAAGCCTCCGCACTCGCTCTGTCCATCTCATCCATCCATCTAGCCCCCTGGACTGCATCTCAGCCTCAGCACTGTGATGGAAACAGAGGCCATCGGGCACACCCGTGAGCACTAACGGGCATGCAGGCAGAAAAAAGAAGACAAGGAGAGAGGCAAATTCACTCCCAGTGCTAGCCCCGATTTACTTAGGATGACGCTTAGCACCAGACCGAGCAGTCTCACCAGGAGAAGCGAGTTATCGAGCGACAAGCAACAGAGACCGCCAACCTTTCCGGGAAGAGGAGAGAGGGAGGGTGGGAGGAAGGGAGAGAGAGGCGAGGAGGGATCTGGGCTTTCCGACCTGCGCCCTCTGCTCCAGCAGCGCCGAAGGGCCGGGCAGAGGACCCAGCGCCACACCACGCTCACCGCAGCGGTGTTACGCAGACGACGGCCGCGACCAGCAGAAAGGGGCGCTCGGGATCCCGCTCGCACCCGGTCCTCGGAGAGAAGCCAAGAGGCTCGCCTTGCAGATCCTCGGACGGCGGGCACGGGGGACTCGCGCCGCCTCTGAAGGACCGCGAGC
>NW_007260263.1:78577-81567 GCF_000164805.1 Carlito syrichta | reverse complement strand
TGGAGGGGGCCGCCGGGTGGCAGTGCCACCTCTGTGGGTTCCAGACCCCAGCTCCTTTGCGTGTCGCCGGGAGCCGTGCCTGGGTCGCGTAACCGGCCACCTGTCCCGCGCTTCTGAGAAGACCGTCTTCCTGAAGCCCATGTTCGCGGTCAGTGGGCTCTGGCTCTTGTTCACCCTGTTGGAGCTCGTGCTTCTGGGCTTGGGGGGATGGCGGAGGACCGGACACACGAAGCCTCTGCCTGCCTCCCAACCTCAAGGAGCGCCGGAAGACACACGGAGCCCACTGACAGCCTCCCGGTGGTGGAAGCCAAAGAGCAGTTTCCAGAAGCAGGCGAGAAGGACGCTCCCTTTTCCTGCCACTGATGTCTCTGGCCTGATGACCTCCTCCCGGGGCAGGGCCCCTGTCCTTCTAGGAAGCACAACTCTCCCGTGTTACAAAGTAAACGCCCAGGTTCCGGGCAGATGTGTTCCGAGCACTGCCTCCCACCCAGCTCACGACAGGCATCACCAGGATGAGGGCGCTAGTCGGGTGTACCTCCTGCCCGTCCACTTAGGCCTCTTCCCATCTGGGAGAAGCCTCAGCTTCTGCTTGATTCTCTGCTTTGCAGAGCTATAAAGACACCTGGCTTGCCTGGAAGAAACCCTCTAGTTGGACCTGCTTCCCATCCTCTCGTGACTGGGGATTCACGTCCGTGAGAAACGAGCGGCTGTTGAAGGAGCTCTAAGGGCCATGCAGGCCATGCTGTCCGAAGCATTTCCTCGAAGAGCCCCTGATTGTGTCTTCTCACCCCGATTCTCCCGGGCAGCCTCACAGTCGCCACGGCCTGGAGAGTCAGCCAGTGGAAGCCTCCATCAAGTGCGCCTCCCTCCCGCCCGGCCCTGCCTCTCCTTGTCAATAAATATCCGCGACTGCTGCTGGTGTTCCTGTTGCTGAAGACAGTGTTCCTTCCTGTCTCAGTAACTCCACTTCTCTCTTTGCTGGCATTCCACATTCTGTGTCTCCCCCACGGTCAAAGTCTCATAACTTAGGAATGTCTCTTACCCCTGCAGCATATGCTAAAGCCAGGAACTCTGGCCTTTCAAGTATATAATATGTTGTAGAGTCCCTTAATATCTGGAGATTTATTCAAACACCCAGCCACTTCCTTTAGATAGATTACTGTGAATTTAGGGGCATATGTCCCCTTGGCCACTGATGGCTCTGGTCTCTATTCAATTCTCATTCTCCGCTTAGTGCACAGGTAGCTGTTCCATTATCTCCAGCAGGGCAGCAACTCAAGAGGGACCAAATCCCTACTTTTTAAACTCATAACCCTCAATACCAGACAGAAAAGGCTATAGAATTTTACTGCTAACTTGTAAGTAACAGCAAGGGAGGTTTACATTACGTTGTGACTCAGCAGATAATTGAAGTCTGAATATCAGGCTTCCTGAGTCTCCCACTCATTTCTGTTGGAGAGTGTTGTATTGTCCCATCTTTTTACAGAACGCCACCTCCTCTCCTTAGTTCATCCTTGCTCTCAAAGTCTCAATAAAAAGCAGTTACCTAGTTTTGTTTTCTCTTTCTGAATCCCAAGTTATTCCCAACAAGTTAGGGAGGTTCATTTCTGGGGAAAGGCTTTTGGTTCTCCAAGAATCACTTTGGCAACAACCGGGAAAAAACATTTTTTTCTTCTTGCTACACAAATATTTCATAGGAATCCCTTATCTGCTATAGCCAGAGCCCAACCAAGGTGATCAAGGAAAAAAGCAAACGCCATTATTCAGAATTCCTGATTGCTCCTTTTAAACAGCTTTGTTGACATATAATTTACACACCATATCATACACCCATTTAGACTACACAGTATATTCACAGAGTTGTGTATCTAGCACCACAACCAATTTTATTTTATTTTATTATAGTTATGTGGGGTACAAATACGGATTATCTACACAAGTAGGCTGCATGCAGGTGAAGTTTGGGCTTCCACCTGTTCCCACTTCCCCTAACACAACCAACTTTAGAACATTTTCATCAACTCAGAAAAAAATACCACACCCTGAGCTGTTATCCTCAACCTCTTATTCCTACACCACCAAACATATGCAACCACCAATCTACTTACTACCTCTACGGATTTTCCTACTCTGGACTTTTCATATAAATAAAATCATGCAATATGTGGTCTTTTGTGTATGGCTTCTTTTACTTAGCATAATGTTTTTAAGGCTCATTTATGTTGTAGCATGTGTCAGTATTTTATGTCTTTTTATGGTTAACGTTATTCCATTGTTTGTATATACCATATTTTGTTTATCCATTCTTAATTTCCAGACACTTGGGTTGTTTCCATTTTTTGGCTATTTTGCATACTGCTGCTATAAACATTTGTGTACCAGTTTTTTTATGAACATGTTTTCAGTTCTTTTGAGCAAATACCCAGGAGTGGAATTGCTGAATCATGCAGAAACTCTATGTCTAACCTTTAGAGAAACTGCCAAACTGTTGTCCATAGCAGCTGAACTATTTTTACCTTCCCACCAACAACGTACAGCAAGGGTTCCAATGTAGACATATTCTTGCCAACACGTGTTATTTTGTGCATGTATGTGTGTGTGTATCGTGTGTGCATGTTGTGTGTTTTAAATTCTAGCCATTCTAATGGGTGTGAAGTGGCATCCTATTGTAGTTTTGATTTGCACTTCCCTAATGATTAATGACTTTGAGTATCTAGCCATGTGCTTAATGGCCTCCTTTGGAGAAATGTCTATTCAAATCCTTTGCCCATTTTAAAATTGGGTTATTTGTATTTTTGTTGTTGCATTGTAAGGGCTCTTTATATGCTCTAGGTGTTATATACTTGTTATATATATGATTTCCAAATGTTTTCTCCCATTCTGTGGGTTGTCTGTCACTTTCTTGATGTTCTTTGTTGCACATCAGTTTTTAATTTTGATGAAGTCAAATATATCCATATTTTTATTTTGTTGCCTGTGATTTTGGTGTC
>NW_007260263.1:50308-78367 GCF_000164805.1 Carlito syrichta | reverse complement strand
ATTTTAAAGATGTTGGGTACAATTCAGGGTTAGGTATACAAATGTTCATTATGCAGGTACCCTTGTTGATGAGGGTTGCACCCCCCTGGCAGTTTTCCTCAACAGCCAAACCCAACCCCATCCCCTGGCAGTTTCCCACTACTGCCAATCCCTTTCTTATATTATGATAATTGTCAAGGTCTACTTATGAGTGAGAACATATATTACTCTTTTCCTTGTTTCTGTGATAGATCACTGAGTATGATAGACTCTAAATCCATCCAACTTGCTGCAAAGTTCATGTTTGTTCTTTATGCCTGCATAATATTCCATTGTGTATATGTACCACATTTTAAAAATCCAGTCCAACTTCGATGGATGGCATGGTTGGTCCATGTTTTTGCTATTGTGAATAGAGTTGCAACAAAAATGCGTATGCAGGTATCCTTTTTGTAGAATGATTTGAGTTCCTCCGGGTATATTCTCATTAAAAGGATTGCTGGGTCATATGGAATGTCATTTTCTAGTTCTTTCAGAAATCACCACACTGTCTTCCAAAGAGTTTACACTAGTTTGCATTCTCACCAGAAGTGTAGAAGCGCTCCTTTTTCTCTGTATCCTTGCCAGCATCTGTTGTTTGTTTTATTAATGATGGCCATTCTTACTGGGGTTAGGTGGTATCTCAATGTGGTTTTGATTTGTATTTCTCTGATGATTAGCTGAGCACCTTTTCATGTGTCTATTGACTGCCTGTATATCTTTTTTTGAGAAGTGTGTATTCATGTGTTTTGGCCACTTTGTAATGGTTATTTTTCCTTCAGTACATCTGAGTTCCTTGTAGATGGTAGATTTAGGCCTTTGTCAGATAGACAATTGGCAAATATTTTTTCCCACTCTGTGGGTTCTCTCACTGATCACTTGATGGTTTCTTTTGTTTTTAAGAAGCTTTTCAGTTTGATGAGGTCCCACTCGCCTATCTTATCTCTTATGGCATGGACACTTGGGGTTTTGATCAGTAATTGGTTGCCAGTTCCAATTTACATAAGGGTGTCTCCTACATTTCCTAAGATTCTTATAGGTTGAGGTTTTATGTTTAGATATTTAATTCATTTGGAGTTAATTTTTGTGTGTGGTGATAGGTAGGGGTCCTGTTTCAATCTTCTGCATGTGGTCAGCCAGTTTTCCTAGCAACATTTACTGAATAGGTTTTCATCTCCCCAGTGGTTGTTGCTGGAGGCTTTGCCAAAGATGAGTTAGATGAGAAATTGAGGCTTTGCTTCTGGAATCTCTATCATGTTCCTTTGGTCTGTATGCCTGTTCTTGTATCAATACCAGACTGTTTTGACTATTGTGGCCTTGTAGTAAAGTTTGAAGTCTGGAAGTGTGCTGCGTTGTTTCTTTTGCTAAGAATTGTTTTGGTTATTCATGGTTGTTTATGTTTCCATATGAATTTCTGTATTGTTATTTCCAGGTCTGAGAAGAATAATGTTGGTAATTTAATGGGTATTGTGTTGAATCTGTAGATTGCCTTTGGTAGGATGGACATCTTTTTTTTTTTTTTTTCTTTCTAGAAAGCAATATTTTTTGAGAGGACAGAAAAGCTCCCACAGTGGGAGAGGACCTGAAGGGGTTGCCCAGGAGGGACATCTTAACAATGTTGATTCTTCCTATTCATGAGCATGGAATATTTTTCCGTTAGTTTGTGTCTTCTTGGATTTCTTTGAGCAGTGTTTTGTAGTTCTCATTGTGAAGGTCTTTCACTTCTCTGATTAGGAAGATGCTAAGGTATTTCATTTTTTTGGTGACTATTATAAATGGGTTTGTGCTTTTTATTTGGTTTTTCACCTGCTTGTCATTGGTGTATAAGAATGCAACTGTCCTTTGCACACTTATTTTGTACCCTGACAGTTTATCAGTGCAAGCAGGTTTTTGACAGATTCTCTCGAATTTTCAAGGTATAGGATCATGTTGTCGGCAAAGAGGGATAACTTAACTTCCTCTTTTCCTATATGGATATGTCTGATTTCCTTCTCTTGTCTAATTGCCCTAGCTAGAATTTTCAACACAATGATACATTAGAGGGATGAGAGTGGGCAGCCTGGTCTTGTTCCAGTTTTCAGATGAAATACTTCCAGTTTCTGTTCATTTAGCAATATACTAGCGGTGGGCTTATTGTAGGTGGCACTTACCATCTTGAGGTATATTTATTCTATACCTAGGTGTTTGAGGATTTTTATCAAGAAGGGATGCTGGATTTTATCAAAAGCCTTTTCTGAGTCTAATGAGATAATCATGTGCTTCTTGTTTTTACATCTGTTGATATATTTAATTACATCTATGGTCTTGCAGATATTGGACCAGCCCTGCATCCTGGGGATAAAGTCTACTTGGTCATGGTGGATGATTTTTGAGATGTGTTGTTGGATCCGATTTGCTAGAATCTTGTTGCGGATTTTTGCATCTATGTTCATAAAGGATATTGGCCTGTAGTTCTCTTTTTCTGTTGGATCTTTACCCCGTTTGAGTATCAGTGTGATGTTAGCTTCATAAAATGATTTGGTGAGAATTCCATCTTTCCCAGTTGCCTGGAATACTTTCAGTTGGATTGGTATAAGCTCTGCCTTGTACGTTTTGTATAATTCTGTTGGAAGGTGGTCCGATCCAGGGCTTTTTTTTTGTAGTTAGTTTTCTTATGACAGAGTCAATTTCCTGGGTTGTTATTGGTCTATTTAGTGTCTCATGTCTTCTTGTTTCAACCTTGGGAGGTTGTGTGATGTCTGAAAGTCCTCCATTTCATTTAGTGTTGGGAGCCGGCCACGGAGGCTCACTGAGCGTTAGGGATCAGGAAGGGCCATCGACCCCGAGACCACTAGGATGCGTTCGGGAGCTATTGACTCCATTTCCTCCCCCTTTCTACTCAGCACTAACCAGATTAAGGTCCTGTGAACTCAAAACATAAAAACTCTGAGACCGGGACGAACACAAGCTAACTTTAGAAGCTCATTGCTCCTATTCTTCTGCAAACTGCAGTTTTGGCTTTCACACAACTTATAATTCAAACTGGGGTCACATCTAAGAGCCTTAGTATTGGTCACAGACTTCTGGGTCATGATCTTAGGATTTATTGAAGTTGAATAAATGGATTAAGGTTTCATTGATTAGGTTATGGATTATACCTGAAAGAACATCCGGTGGGTGGGTAACGCCCCTCACACACCCGACTGTGTATAAAAGACCAGTTGTAATTCACATTAAATGGCTTCTGCACTAGACTGGAGTCCAGTCTCTTTCTTTCTCTCTCTCTCTTTTTCTCTCTTTCTTCTTCCCCCCAATTGCCAATGCCATCTCCACCTTTGGGGTACCCTGAAGATGGCTGGAGCTGGTCTCTGGCAAGTGGCGCCTGAACGTGGGACCTCAAGGTAAGCTTTCTTTTTCTTTTTCGGGACGGATAGGACCTCACCCAGGGTGCCGCGGACCCCTCTGTAGAGACAGGCAGAGCAAGGAAGGGTGAGCAGTTTAAGAGCCATGATAGAATCATGGGCCAGAGTGAATCTAAAGAAAGGAACATGTCTACTAGTATTTTGAACATAATGTCTGATAGAGGAACCAATTGGCTTGCCTTTTGCATTTTGTATGTCTTAGCTTTATGGAATATTATCCGAGATGCTTTAAATCCACAGCATGATTTCTCTAAAATTCTGGTCAAAAATAAAGACACTGCCCTGCTGGCCGTAGCCTCAGCGCCTCCTTTAGATGATGAATTTTTCCCCAAGGAGGAAATGGAGTTGGAGGAGGAAGTGATTGGGTACCATAAGCAAAAAAATCCTGGCAATGTTGCCAAGGTACCTCCTCCCATACCCTTTACTAGAAATAAGGTGAAAACACCGAAATTCACACCTGGGTATGTGTCTCCGGCTAATGTAGGTATGCAGGGAGCCAGAAAAAAGACTGAGAAAGAGGGAGATTTTACCTTGTCTTCTTGCTTTCCAGTAATTTATATGGAAGAAGGCACAGTAAACGAGGTACCTCACTGGGAGCCACTACCATATAAATTAATTAAGAAACTTAAAGAGGCTTGTACTCGGTATGGTCCTACGGCTCCTTATACTATTACTATTATGGAACAATTTGCCACTCGGTGGATGACACCACAAGATTGGCGACAACTTGCTAAAAGCTGTTTGTCAGGAGGAGCCTATTTACTATAGAAAACTGAATTTGAAGGTCAGGTAAGGATCCAGAGGGCTGTTAACCAGCAGAGGGATCCAAATCAGTTTCATATTTCTAGCAATATGTTGATAGGAAAAGGACCCAAGGAAGTTTTACTCCTGTTTGGATTCCTGATTGATTTATTCAAAATGCCCCCACTAACCTGAAGACTGAGACGGGTGGCATGGACCCTGTAGACTCAAAGGAATAGACGTGGAGCAATGCCTAGCAACCATTACATGCTGAACAGGATTTGCAACACTCAGCTAAATAAGAATTGCACTATCCACCCTGCCAGCCAGAAGAAGGAGGAACACTGACACACCAGATGAGAGAACCTTCAATGTAGGACCAAAAACATAAGATAAACTTACTGCGTGCAGTCCGAGACATCGAGGTGGGAGAAGAGCTCACCATCTGCTACCTGGATATGCTGATGACCAGTGAGGAGCGCCAGAAGCAGCTGAGGGACCAATACTGCTTTAAGTGTGACTTTATCCGATGCCAAGTCCAGGACAATGTGATCTGCAACTCTTTCACCATCTGTACTACAGAGATGCAGGAAGTGGATGTTGGCCTGTATCCTAGTATGTCTTTGCTCAATCACAGCTGTGACCCTAACTGTTCAATTGTGTTTAATGGACACCACCTCTCAGCGTACCTGCTTGCTCCTTCAATGATATGGAAAAGGACTGGTCACTCATCCAGCGAGATACTGGCTTCCTGAAATGGAGAGACTGTGCTTGTAACTCTAAGGTGGACTATACTGTACCTGGTGAAAGACTATATATTAGTGACTGGGGTTTTAATGGCTCTACACTTGCTGCAACTAGAAGGCACTCCAATGAATGAGTACCAGACAAGCCATTCAGCCTCATTTGTGGAGAGTCCTCACAGCCCTTCAACCAGTCAACCTGTCTAGGCCTGTTGGACAAACTCAGCAGTACCACATTAGGGATGCTTGCAGTTCTCTTACGTGTTTTTAATATGAAATAAGTACTAAGTTGTTAAAATTGAGTATCATAGCAATGTTTATAAGGTGTCTTGTACTGGGTGTATTTTTAACTAATTGTTTAACTAATGCCTTTTACGAAGGTTTTGTTATTCTTGAGCAGCCATCTTATTTGATGATTCTTGTATAATTGTCATCTCGGTGGTATGATGCATATGGCTTACAGATATTGTATGAGGCTAATGCTCTTTTAGAAAGACAGAAAAGATTTTTGGCTACTTTTAATTTTAGGAGTTACAGCTTTAATAGCTATTTTTGAGCTGTAGCATTACCCAAGGAAGTTCATACAGCTATGTTTGCTGATTGGCTATCTAAAAACATTTCTATTGCCGTAGCTATTCAGGAAATCATAGACCAGAAGTTAGAAAGTAAGGTTAATGTTTTAGCAGTAGGGCAAGAACTTGTGACCTTAAAAATAAAATTGGCTCTCCAATGTCACTCTGAGTTTAAATCTGTCCATACTTGGGAGAAAGTAACTTGGAATTTGGAACCATTCAGACCTGAGTATAGACCTTACTAAATTACATCAAGAAATTCAGGCATCATTTGCTAATCAAAAATCGTTAATGTCTATACTCATCAATGTGGGAATTTGTGGAGTAGTGATTCTTTTGGTGCTGTGTTTACTCCCAATCATCTTCAGAGTGCTAAAGAAGAGCAATACGGAGTTTCATGGTTTCGTGCTAAAAAATAAAAAAGGGGGAGATGTTGGGAGCTGGCCACGGAGGCCCACTGAGTGTTAGGGATCAGCAAGGGCCATTGACCCCGAGACCACTAGGATGCGTTCGGGAGCTATTGACCCCATTTCCTCCCCCTTTCTACTCAGCACTAACCAGATTAAGCTCCTGTGAACTCAAAACATAAAAACTCTGAGACCGGGACGAACACAAGCTAACTTTAGAAGCTCATTGCTCCCATTCTTCCACAAACTGCAGTTTTGGCTTTCACACAATTTATAATTCAAACTGGGGTCACATCTAAGAGCCTTAGTATTGGTCACAGGCTTCTGGGTCATGATCTTAGGATTTATTGAAGTTGAATAAATGGATTAAGGTTTCAATTAGGTTATGGGATTATACCTGAAAGAACATCCGGTGGGCGGGGAATGCCCCTCACATACCTGACTATGTATAAAAGACCAGTTGTAATTCCCATTAAGCGGCTTCTGCACTAGACTGGAGTCCAGTCTCTTTCTTTCTCTCTCTCTCTCTCTTTCTTCTTCCCCCCAATCGCCAATGCCATCTCCACATTGGGGTACCCTGAACCTGGCTGGAGCTAGACTCCAGCAATTTAGGTTATCAAGTTTGTTTCCATACAGGTGTGCATAGTAATCCCTGATAATCTTCTGTATTTCTTTGGGGTCAGTTGTGAATCGATCTTTTGTATTTCTGGTTGTGTTTTATTTGGGTTTTTTCTCCCTTTTTCTTGTTTATTCTGGCTAAGGGTCCATCAATCTTGCTAAATCTTTCAAAGAACCAGCTTTTTGCTTCATTGGTGTTTTCTATGTTATTTTTGTCTTTATGTCCCATATTTGGTTTTTTTTTCCTCTTATGCCTGTACCAAACTTTAATTACTGTATCTTTATAAAATTTTGAAATCAGGAAGTAATAGTGACTTTGCTATTCTTTTTCTGTTTGGGGTATTTGTGGTTCCTTTAAATTCTATATGAATTTTAGGATTTGCTTCTCTATTTCCTCAAAAGAAAGGCAGTTGGGATTTTGACAGAGATTGCATTGAATCTGTAGATCAATTTGGGGAGTACTGATGTCGTTTCATTTTTAGATCTTATCTAATTTCTTTCAACAATGTTTAGTAGTTTTTGCTTGTACAAGTATTGCACTTTCTTGGTTACATTTATTTCTAACCATTTTATTCTTTTTGACTATCGTAAATGTATTTGTTTTATAATTTCATTTTCAAATATTTCATTGCTAGTGTAAATAAAGACAACATTTTTGGTATATAGATCTCTACAACTTTGCTGAATCTTTTATTAGCTCTGATAACTTAAAATTTATTATTTACAGTTTTCTACATATAAGAGCATGTCTTCTGTAATTAGGGATACTTTACTTCTTTCTCTTCAATTTTGATGCCTTTTATTTCTTTTTGTTGTATAATTGCCATAGCTAGAACTTTCAATATAATATTGAATATAAGTGGTGAGAATGAATATCCTTATCTTGTTCCTGATCTTAGGGATAAAGTTTTCAATCTTTCACAATTAAGTATAACATTATCTGTGGGTTTTTCATAGTTTCCCTATTAGGTGAGGAAGTTCCCTTCTATACATAGTTTTTGAGTACAGTTTGTTTGTTTGTTTGTTTGTATTGGAGGCTGAGGTGAGTGGATTGCCTGAGCCCACAGGTTCGAGAACCACCTGGGCAAGTGAGACCTCATCTCTACAACAAATCAAAAAATTAGCTGGGCATTGTAGCGAGTACCTGTAATTCCAGCTACTTGGAAGGCTGAGGCGGAAGGATCGCCGGAGGCCAGCAGGACGAGGCTGCGGTGGTTGGGAGCGGCCACTGCACTCCAGTCTGGGTGACAGAGTGAGACTCCAACTCAAAAAAAAAAAAAAAAAAAAAAAATGATGTGATGTTTGGTCAAATGTTTTTACTGCATTTATTGAGATAATCATTTTTTTCCTTCTTTTATTTTGTTAATATGATGTATTACATTAATTGATTTTCCTATGTTGAACAAACATTGAATTACTGGGCTACATCTCACTGGATCATGGTGTATAATCTTTTTAATATG
This sequence comes from Carlito syrichta, assembly GCF_000164805.1. NCBI lineage: Eukaryota > Metazoa > Chordata > Mammalia > Primates > Tarsiidae > Carlito > Carlito syrichta. Next base: position 70,404 of record NW_007260263.1, on the reverse strand, counting down.
CTGTTAGATTTAGGTTTGCAAGCATATTATTGAAGAATTTTGCTACTATTTATATGGGATATTTGTCAGTGGTTTTTTTGTAACGTCTCTTTTGACTTTGGTATTAGAGTAGTGCTACTCATAGAATGAGTTTGAAAGTATTTTCTTAATTTCTTAAAATTTGTGAATCATATGTGATAATTCTTAAAACATTTAGTTGAACTCACTGGTGAATCTGGTCTTGAGCTTTTCTTTGCTGGAAACTTTTTATTTCTGACTCAGTCTCTTTATTTGTTGTAGGTCTATTCACATCTTTTATTTCTTCTTGAATCAGTTTTGGTAGTTTGTGTTTTGCATACTTGTCCATTTCATCTAGGATAACTTTTGGGGGGCATACAATTGTTTGTAGTATTCTACTTCAGTCTTTAATTCTGTAAAGTCAGTAGTACTGTCTCTACTTTCATCCATAATTTTAGCACTTTGAGTCTTCTTGCTTCATTTCTTGGTCAGTGTAGCTAATGTTTTGTCAATTTAAAAAATATTTGCAAGGAACCAACTTTTGATTTCATTGATTTTCTGTATTTTTTCATTTTATATCTTGGGTATATTTATATTTCCGAATGTGATTTTTAAAATACATCCCACTTAGTTTAATTCTATCAGCAATCTATTTCAAATCTTTAAAAATCTGTTTCTTAGCACCCATGTACTTTTATTTTATAACATGACTGAGATACTTTCATGTTGATTTCAACCTTAATTCCTAGAAAATAGAATTGAAAAGTCACCAATGGCTCTTAGAGAAGTCTGCATTTATCACATAGAGCTTTAATCAAAACTAGCTTTATAAATTCAGTATGTGTAAACACTTACCTAATGTGATACTATAAGAATGGTATAAAATTATTTTATCCAAAAAAGAAAATTTGCCAAAAACATTCAACTTCTTAAAGAGTAAGAATGAAGGTAAAGAAATAATATAGTAAAGAAATAGTATTAACTCAAATGTTTATAGTTACAAATGCTGCCAGATTTAGCAGGTTAAATTACTCATTTACTTCTAACACTAAAGGTTTAAAGGAATGTAAGAGTGATGCTTTTTATTTTTATGATTATTTTTAAGTTGTAGTCTCATTCTGTCACCCAGGCTAGAATGCAGTGGCATAATCGTGGCTCACCATAGCCTTGGCCTTCTGGGCTCAGAACCCCTTCCTCTTCAGCCTCCCAAGAAGCTGGGACTACAGATGTATGCCACCACATCTGCCTAATTTTTAAAATTTTTTTTGTAGAAACAAGGTTTTACTATGTTTCCAGTCTGGTCTTGAACGTCTGGATTCAAGCAATCTGCCTGTCTCAGCCTCCCAAATTGCTGGGATTACAGGCATGAGCCACTACACTTAGTGAAGTAGGACTTTTTAAGTCACTTGGCCATATACTCTAATATTTTGCTTTTGTACAGTTTGTATTTTTAATTTTTACATTTGCATCATTTTTGAAACTTATACTTCCACTTGTATAGGTTGCCCATCATTTAAAATTATTTTTTTACATTTTAAGTTACTTTATATGTTAAATAAGGTGATGATTTTATTTTCAAACTCATTAATTATGTAATTTATTGATTTTATTAGACTTTTTACAGTAATTAAATAGATTTAAGTACATAATCTTAATAAAATTTAGAATGTAAGCCTCTTTTTATTTTACATTAACCCTAAAAGCATTTGAATCTTTCTAAATAATAGTAAATTATCAACAAGTATGGAGAAATCAATTCAACAATCTGAATGAATGTCAGATTTTCATTTTTAAAAATTACCTATTAAAATTAGAAAATGACATCTCTTCATTAAGCATGTAATTATTCTACAGTATATATTGATTCATCTAGGACACAGCAGTTTAAAAGAGGGTTGAACTTGAAAACACGAAACAACCAAAAGATTGTAATGCCTATACCTAATACTTTCTAAAGTGGCATTGGACTAGTCACCACTTTATGGTATTCCATTTTATTTTGCTGTCTTTTCATGAAAATGAAAATCTTCCCCTAATTGGTAATGTCCACATTACAAATATAATCTTCCTACTCCAGGGCTGTCATTTGAATTTTGATGCTGCTTCTGCTATTCAACTGTTACCTTCTTTATATGATAAAATGATGAAGACACCTTTTTTCAAGTGAGCTTCTGCAAGAGCCATTTTAGCTTTAGCCAGTTCCTGTTTAAGAGATTCCTTCTCTTCTATGAGCTGTTCCCTGATAAAGTCAAAGGAGTACTCAAGAGAGTTAACTGACTGAGGTCAGGGAACATCTGGACTTGTCTGAGTGGTCTGTAGGTCTGTATTGTTTTTTATTCTCTATTTCATTTATTGCTACTCTAATATTATTTTCTTTCTTCTACTTGCTTTGGGTATAGTTTGCTCCTATTTTTTGTTTCTTTACATGGTTGGCTAGGTTACTGATCAAAGAATTTTTTTTACATATTTCTAAATAATCCTGGAATATAGAAACACTGTTGACTTTTCCTTTTGTCTTACATCTAGCAACCATCCAGAAATCTTTTCTAATTTCAAACTGTTAAACCCAAAATTCAAAATCTGAGAGACCACCAAAGAGCCAGCTCTGATGCAAACACACAAGGGTCTTTATTCAGGCTCGAATCTGGGCTCACGAACGAAGCCGGCTGTGGCTTCAGGGACGAGATCCCCGATCCAGTGTGGCAAGCAGTTTTTATACACCATTACAGAGGGAGGGGAAAGAACTTTAAACTTGGTTTGACATGATTGGGTAATTTCTCCTAATGGGTATGGGAACACTTGGTATTGGTAGGTGCTTTTCGTGGTCTTCAACCTGACTGCCCGTGATTGACAGAAACCCACTTAATGGGCAGAGGGAATGTCAGATAAGTTAGGTTCATACAATCACTGTGTATAAATTAACTTGAGCAAGCAGGCAGGAGATTACTAACGTCTCCAAGTCTGTTGCAAAGGAATGTCTGAAAGGGGCTTATCGCTTTAACATTTACATCCATTGTAAAAGCAGAAGTCAGCATGGCAATTGGGACTAACAATGCTTAACCCAAGAGTTCTAAATACAAACACTACTTAAGACATTATATAACTACACAATGAGTCGCTACCCGGCACCCGACATATGCCTAATTGAGGTAGGATTTAAAGTACTAAGATTTCATAAAGTACAATGAACATGAGGTAGGAATACATAAAATATATAGTAAACATGAGGTAACTAAGATTTCATAAAGTACAATGAACATGAGGTAGGGATATATAAAATATAGTGAACTAAACACTACTTTTACAGCAAGTATGGCTTTTTAAGTTTCTTGGTTTCTTGGGTCTCTCATTCCCCCCTCTCAGAGGATCCTAAAGATAAGGCCCAATCATGGGTCTACATAGGTTTTTTTTTTGTTTGTTTGTTTGTTTTAAAAGCCATTCTGAAAATGGGTAGGAGAGTTGAGACATCAAGGGTGAGTACCAAGCGGTTGGCACTGGTGCTTGAGTACCATGAGTTGAACAGTGCTGACTTGATTTTTAACAAAGGCTACAAGTTTGTTGATGATGCAAGGCCCGAAAATAAGTAGGAGAATTAAAACAACTAAAGGGCCAACTACGGTGGAAATTAATGTAGTAAACCAGGGGGTGCGGTTAAATCATGCTTTAAACCAATTGAGTTGTTGCTCTTGTTCTCTAAAATTATAACAGTAGGAAATAGAGAGTAGCCAATGCAATAGAAATATCCTTAGATAACTGATTAGAAAAGGTAGCTGTATGAACTTTCTTAGATAGAGCTACAGCTGAAACTGTTACTGAAGTAGTAACAGTTACTATTAATTAACTATTAAGTATTAGCAGCTGCTATTAATGCTATAATTTTTAAAATTAAGTAGCTAAAAAATTTTTCTGTCTTTCTAACATAGCATTAACCTTATATAATGTTTGTAAACCATTTCAGCATATTAACGGGATGGCAAAGATATGGGGACCATTAAATAGGGGAGTTGCTTGAGAATGACAAATTTCTTACAAAAGGCCTTGGTTAAACAATTAGTAAAATGCATTCAGTATAAGATATCTTATAAACATTAGCACGATAAATAATTTTAACAGTCTGATATTCACTCTAAATAAGAAATATATAAGAAGATTGCAAGTATGCTCTAATATGGTATAACTGAGTTTGTCCAATGGATTTAGACAGGCTGCCTGGCTGAAGGGCTGCAAGAGCTCTCCATAGATGAGGCTGAATAATCTGCCGGACGCCGTACTTGATGGACAGTACTGGAGGCACCCATCCATTGGAATGACACCTAGCTGCGGCAAGCGTATAGCCATTAAAAACCCCAGTCACTAATATATTCTTATACCAGGCACAAGATAGTCCACCTCAGAGTTATAAGCACAGTCTCTTCATCTCAGGAAGCCAGTACATTGCTGCATGAGCGACCAGTCCTTTTCTGTATCATTGAAGGGGCAAACAGATGCTGATAGGCGTCTAGTTGCATGATAGGGTTAGTTCCTCCAGGCATTAACATTTGCAGCCGTCATCCATCCTGATAAGGGCTTTCTGTACTTAGAGACTTAAAGGTAGATATTAAGCAAGAAGCCCGGTAATTATTAAAAGTAGAATTATTATATTATTATATTGAAAACATTAGAGACATGTAGTTAGGTTATAGCTTAAATTGAGAATTTAAAACAGGTAAACATTGGCAGGAGACAACAGTTTCCTTTGTTTTTATAATAGGTGTGACATACTTTTATAATAATTGATATGCTAGAGAGTGAAGTCCAGGTTATTCTCCATTCATCCTGTGGCAGGATGCGGCAAATGCTTAAATACATTTCTTGTATGATTGAGTGAATAAATACAGAAACATGTAACTGGTTCAGGATCAGCAGTTGGCCTCACCTGGGCTGCCACTAGCCCAGCAGCAAGGTTGATTAGCAGTTAGAGGTATTTCCCTTTGAAAGGCAAGTTGCAACTTTAAAGGCCCGCCCAGGCGGGTTTTGTTTAAGAAAGGCCAAATGGCCCAGAGACTGGCCATTTCATAAAAAAAAGTCTTATTTAGCCAAAATTACAGTTTAACGATTTTGAAAAGAGAAAAAAAAGAAGAAAGAAAAACAATAACAACAACAACAACTAAAAAAAACTTTGCTCTTTTGTAACAAAGATGGGGGGGGTGTAAATTGGATTTTGTCTTAACAATGGATGGCACTTAGGACTGAACTTAAGGCTTGCATTTGTTGCTTTAAGGCAAGACTTCCAAATTCTTTTAAGTTTGCCTGTATGCCCTAACAAGAAGAGTTAAGATGCCTGTTTACTTTATTTAAAGGCCTGTTTTGGGGCCTTTTCCCTTAGCAGGGGCTTTTGTTCACCCCCTTTTGAGACTTCATAGAGAAGTTAAGTATTTAAATTCTCTAGACTACTATAGGAACAGGACCACACTCAGGGTCCCCCCCCTTTTTTTTCTTTTTTTTTTTTTACAGTCGCTGATTGGGTTCTTCCTTTTTCAATTTTTAGCAGCACTTACTTCCCTTGAATGTTTGAATTTCTTCTGGTTCAAGAAGTGTCTAGGGAAATAAGCTCATAAACTGTGATTAAAATTTATTTCAAATAGACAACACATTTTCTTATGAGCATTTATGTTTGTGGCCCCCCTTTCCTTCAGAGGCCTACCATTAAACAATTTTATAGGTTTAACAAAGTTCATTTCAGGGATTTGGATCCTGAGTGATGAAATACCAAATACCTATGTTTAGTTAATTTATGATTCCAAAGGATTTCTAGTTATTATTATGCTAACCTGCAAATTGAAATTATACTGTTCTAGTTTTATCTGATGGAGTTTTCCTTGGATTTGCCAAGGGGTGGGACAGGTTGCCACTTGGCCTGCAGTAGAAATGTTTGAACGCCTCTTAGAACCTATCTATAGGAAATTTATTTATGTCTAACCTGTGCTAGTTACCCTGGCTCAATTCTTTATTCTTTCGAGATTTTTCCATAATTATTTGGGGTGCTGAGGGCTGAAGGTCCATCTTCTGTAATTTCTTCAGAGCTGATAATGGGTGCAGTCCTGCCTAGCCAGTGATCGAAAAATCTCCCTTTGTCTGACTGGAGGCACTTAGCAGTGGCATTATTTGCAGGCACTGGCTGGAAGTTTTGCATGACCATTATGTGGGCATGAAATTACTGGATTTTAGCTTAATAAAAGGAATAAAGTCAGGCCTACATTTTTGGCAGTTGTAGGCAATGACTGATTACCTTTTCATATAAAAGCTACCAGGCCTGAAGTTATTAGCATAACTTAAATGATAAACTTTAATTTCTGTGGCTTTATTACAAGTACCAGCTTTTATATTTCTGAACTATAATGGTAGCCTGACAGATTGTTTTAGACTATAATTTGAACTAGGCACTTAAGTAAATTCTATATAAAATTTGAAGAGAAATCTGAAAATGTTTGGAGACTTGCATTTAAAAAAAGACTTTATTATGCCTAGATTGTTTATAGAATTTCTTCTGTATGTATATTTTTCTTAAACTTTTCTTATATCATTTTTGGTGTGCTTATACCATTTTATTTTTGTTCTGTACCCCCTTTTAAAAATTTTCATAGCTATTTACTTTATTATAGGAGAGAAATGTACCAGATAAGATTTCCTCTTAGATAAATATATATATATTTTACATTCCTTTTTTTTTCCCTGCTAAAACCTTATTTTTATATCAACAACCTTTTTACATTTTTCCTTTGCCTTTTGCTTTCCTTTTTATTTATTTATAGATAACCTTTTACAGTGATAATTTGAATTTATCTTTTAATAATTGTTAGGTGAAACATTTAGTTTTTGGAACATTTTTAATTCCACTGGAGAGCAGGTTTTAGGAGGAAGAAGTTCAATATGAGCACAAGGGCTAAAAACTTAGCCTTAGTATTAATTAAGAAATTAATTTGGACTCCAGCCACATTTATATAGACCCAAGGATTCTCTGGGTGGATGGCATACAGAGTGTTGCGGTGGGCCGTGCCCCTCCCCCTTCAGTCAACAGCCACTATCGCTGAGCTAGGTGTTTCCCCTCCCTTTCAGGAGAGGCCACACCATCTCTTTCAGTGGCTTTTTAGTCCAGATATTGGACAAAGTCCTGGGGGCTTAGGCTATTACTTTAGGTGCCCAGATTGACCACATTCATAGCAGCTGATACCTACTCCTTAGCAGGTTTATCTTTATCGGGCCTTTTTTTTGGGTGACTGGAACTTTTGCCTTTATTGGCAACTGCAAATTTGTTTACCTTTCCTCTGGCTGGTGCTCATTTTGGAGTTCTTCTCCTTTTTTTTGCTTTACGACTTTCCAATGATGTCTACAAAAATGGCCTGGAATAAAACCTTTTTACCTTTTTAGAGTGAACAGACCACGAAGATGTAAAATGATCTGTTCCTACTTATTCCTAATTATGAACAGGCAAAATTGTCAAAAATTCTCATGAATTACTAAACAGCAGCCTTAGTCGTAAGATGTGGACAATTAAATGAGCGTAGCCAAAAAAATGCAAGCATTAGTGTTACTTAGCATTACAGTATAAAGTAGAGATTCAACATACATTACAAGACTCTGAGAGACTTCCTAACAGTTTTACAGGGACAAGCAGTTGATTATGATTTTAGGCAAGGCCTAAGCCTTCAGAAATGGGCTTACTTTCAATTAACCTGGTTTTTAGCATTTGAAAACGAGAACAGCCTATTCATTCCCTTAGTTGCCAGAGAAAGATCACAAAATTATTATTATTATTATTATTATTTTTAAGGCTAGCATTAACTTACATTGCATTTCTCCATTTCTGCGGGGGGCCAGCCCCTGCAAGTTTTGGGGAGTCCCTTGGAAGATGTGGTGGCGTCGGCGAATCTGTAGGGATAGATATTAAAAGAAAGAAAGATGGAAGGATAGATATAAAGAGGAAGAAAGAGAAAGAAAGAAAGTGGACAACTGTTCAGTGAAATGAGCAGAAGCCGTTTATTGAAAGTTACAGCAGGTATTTATCCCCAAATTTTACACAGGCAGTCTCACAAGTCTTTCACGTGAACACAAAGCCAGGTGCAGGGGGGGGCATCCCCCACCCACCAGATGCTTAGGTGTGAGGAGGAACAAACCCCAAGATTGTCTCATTGTTCCCTTTGCTAGTTAATGTTCTTCAAAAGCAGTGTAACAATCCTTACTAGTCTAATGATGTTCTGATAATCAATAACTTTTAAAGCTCACTCAATACCCATGATGACTAAATTAAACTCTACCACTTATACAATGCTACGGAAGCTCTTAATTATAGCTTAGGCCAATTTCCTAAAGAATGTGGCCCAGTCCAAAGATCACACTGGGCCCTACAGGATGTGGCCCAGTCCAAGGTCCACGGTGGGCCACCTTTTAGAACAATAGACAACAATCTCTTAACAAAATGGCTATTCCAAAGTCTTATATGTCTATCCTAATTTCTATGAAAGTTTTCCAATTCTTAATTCTAATATATAAAGTTGATTAGCAGCAGCAAAGCTTCTAAAACCTAAATGTAAATTGTAAATGTACTAAGGCAAAAACTTCGATAGTAGAAAGTGGAGACGATGAAAATTCTTAAAGTTAACTATATTCTTATTAAACCTAAAAATATTATGATTGATTATGTATGAACTAACTTGATTCATAGCATGACCTATTCTACAATACCTTCTATGAATAAAATAAATTCAATTTCTATAATAGGTAGAAAAGAGACCTTACACTAACTGTAGCTAAAGCCGGCCCAAAAGAATGCAGCCCAGTCCAAAGTACATGCTGGGCTCTCAGGAATGTGGCCCAGCCCAAACTCTGTGCTGGGCCACTCTCGAAAATCATCTTCACCATTGAAAAGCCGCAAACAGCTCTCCCTAAGTATATACTAATTCTATAAATATTCTTTTAAGTCTTATAAAGAAGCTTGTACCGTATAAAAGGCTCCCAAATGTGACCTGAGTTTGAATTATATCTAATACCTAGGCCGAAACCGCAGTTTATGGGAAACAGGAACAATGGGTTTCTAGAGTCAGCTATGCCTGTCACAGTCACAGAGTCTTCAGCTTAGGCCAGCAGAGTTCCTTTAGGTTGTTCTTGTGCTGCATGGCAAAAGGGGGAGGAAAATGGGGTCTACGGCTCTCGAACACGTCCTAGCGGTCTCGAGGTCCACGGCCCTCCCTGATCCCTAACGCTCAGTGGGCCTCCGTGGCCGGCTCCCAACACATTTCTTTATAGGTGGATTAGAATGAGCTCCTTCAGAATTTACGAAGGAGAATGCAGGCTAAGGAAGGGAGGGGGAGTGGTCCCCGGAAAGAGTTTAAGATAACCAGTAACACTTATACGCAACAGGCAATTTTCCATATCCTTAACAACAAAAGGCAGAAATTTTAACAGTGCCAATGGGTTGGGAGAAGACACCACTTAAATAAGAGGAGACAAGATGACATTGAGAAATATGCACCAATTAAGTTTTTAGAAGACCATATGTCCCATTAAACAAAGCACAATAACTTAACCAGCTTTTTAGCAGATTCAAAGTAACAGACACCTGTTAGCAACTGATAGGTTAGTATGCTCCCAACGCAGACTATTAACTTTTTTTAGCCTCGAGTGTTTACAGAATTTCTTTTATTTGTTTCCATTAACTTTTACCTAACATGTTCAATGAACTCATATCATTCTTTGACATGTTTTAACTTTCTATTTTTGTTTTATGCTTTCTGTAACCAGCCATTCTATTATAGAACAAAAATGTATTATTAAAAACATACGTTATATTATTTATATATTGGCTAAATATATCTTATATTGCTTATATTATTTATTTTGGCTGAAAATTCTAAGATACACTTTTAAAATGATAGAACTAGTTATTAGCAGAAATTCTTTTGCAGCAGTATTTAGAATTTGTAAGCTTTTATACTCACCTTGAAAGTTTTTTTTTTTCCTACTGATTTGCTCATGCTCATTAATCCTCTTTGTTCTCAGTTTTCTCTCTGCCGAGAGCAGACTATGGCTTGCAGGTTCCGCCCCGCTCGTGGGGGGGGAGGTAGGGGGGGTGGGGGGGGTGTGTGGGGCAAGGGTTGCCGTGCTGCGCCTCGGCCACCCAGGCTGGGCTTTGTTTCCTGTGAGGCCAGGACTCTGAGCGTGGCCCCGTTTGGGTGGAATAAAAGATTTGGCCCATGGGGGGGGTGTTGGGGGAGTGTTTATCAGTTACATACCTGATTTGGGCGGCTATAACGGAAATCAGGAAGATAATATGCTTAACCTGCAAAGCAAAACTTAGTGAGAAACTGCTCTCAGGTGGCCATTCTACATTGAAGGACGGCCCCCCCTTTTTTTTTTTTTGCAAATGATTTCATTCTGATTATCAGCTTTACTTTACGTCCGAGGAATAATCAGCCAAGAGTTAGAGGAGTCAGTCTCTGTCCCATGTTTTCCGTCCACAGTAACACACACACACAAACACAGCAGATAAAATAAAAAAAAAAAACAACGCAACCAACACAGAAATACATTTTCCTACGGCCATAGAGACAAAGACAAAACCGATCTGAAGGCAAGCCCACACCTCTCGGTGCTGGGCTACCTTCAGATATGAGGACAGCGCTATCCTCCGAATGGGGGCATACCAGACGACCCCCTCTCTCCGGCCACCAATGCGTCAGAGAGCTACTGAGTCCGTGCCTCTCGCGCCTGGACCCCCTCTGAGCCTGCGCTTCCCAGTGCCTGGGCTCCCTCTGGGATCCAGAGACGTCTCCCAAGAACCCTGGTCAGCAGCCCAAGAGCGCATCCGCTCAGCCTTCTTCTGACCTTATAAAATGGATATTGATATCCTACAAGAAGCGGGCTAACAAACAAGTAACAAATAAGCAGACAGACAGACGATACAGTGCACTCACCCATATTGAGACCCTGTAGGCTGGGGTTGGAGGTCTCTGGGATCTCGGTGGGACCTCCAAAACAAATTCTCTTGGATTGCAAAGGTAAACAATCTTGAAACTATAATAAAAGTGTTGGTAGTTGTTCCTTTTTTCCCCCACAAAGCTCCAGATGGGCACAGAAATTTCTTTGTAATTTTTTCTTAATAGCTTGAAAGAACTCAGTGAGAAACCACTTGTGAACTTGCTTTTAGATTCAGGCTGAAAATCTTTTTGTAAAAAGAGGGCATAACTATAAGACTGCTAGAAAAAATATATGATTAAAATGTATGTGATCTTTGGTTTGGTGATGAGTTAGATATAACTCATGAGATATCAAAAACATTAATGTTATACTTTATTAAAATTTAATTTTTGTCTGTGAAAGATATTGTTAAGAGAATAATAAGATAAATCACAGACTAGGATAAAATATTTGCAAATTATACATATGATAAAGGACTTAGATCAAAATATACAAAAAACCTTTAAACATAACAAAAAACCCCCAAAGAACCCAGTTAAAAATAGGCAAAATATTTGAACTGACACCTCACCAAAGAAGATATGCATAAACATATGGAAAGTTATTCAACATAATTTGTCACTAGAGAAATGCAAATTAAATAATAATTAGGTACCACTAAATCCCTATTAAAATGACTAAAACCTCAAGCCAGGCAATAACCAATTACTGTTGAGTAGGCAGAACAAAGGAGCTCTTATTCGCTGCTGCTAGAAATGCAAGTGGTATGGACACAGTAAGAGACAGTTTGGTGGCTTTATATGAAACTGAACATATCCTAGCATTGTGTTTCTAGGTATTCACCTGATTTAAAAACTAGGTTAGGCAGGATGGCTCATGCCTGTAATCCCAGCACACTGGGAGGCCAAGGTGGGAGGATGGCTTGAGCCCTGGAGTTCGAGACCAGCTGAGGCAATATGGCAAGACCTTGTTTTTACAAAAAAATGAAAGTTCCAGCTACTCGGGAGGCTAAGGCAGAAGGATTGCCTGAGCCCAGAAGGTTGAGGCTGTGATGAGCTGTGATCTTGCTACTGTCCTCCAACCTGGGCAACAGAGACCCTGTCTCAACAAACAAACAAACCCCCAAACCACAAAAAGCAAGCAAAAACACTAGATGCACACAAAAATCTGCACCTGAGTGCTTACGGCGGCTTTAGTTAAGGCTGCCAGAAATTGGGAGCAGCCAAGATGTGTCTGAATGGATGAGTGGATAAACAAGCTGTGCTACAGCCCCATGATGGAGTCTTTGGCCAGAAAAGAGGAATGAGCTGTTAAGCGATGTAGAAACGTAGATGACTACTACACACATGCTTCTTAATGAATGAGCCAGTCAGAAAGGCTGCACACTATGTGATTCCACGTCTGTGAAATTCTGGAACACACGGACCTGTAGAGTCCGTAAATGGAGGTTGCCAAGAGCTTGGGTGGGGGGTAGCTAGAAGAGACAAAGCACAGAGGATGTTTTAGTGTGGCAAAACTTTTCTGTGTGATCTTGTAGGGGTGGCTCTATGACACCATGCATTTGTCAAAATTCGTCAAACTTTACAGCACAAAGAATGAAGCTTAATACATACATAGAGTCATTTAGGAAGTCGGGCAATCCAGGATGGAATGCAGGCTGTGACAAAGTAATCTAGCTATATTACAAATGTATTCCATAATCACACCAAAGGAGGCAGGCAAAATATCGTGACGAAAGTAACTTTGGGAAGGCATGGTAACTGGGACCAGAGGCAAAAGGAGCTGAGAAGAGCACTCGTTGGTAAAGTTATTTCTTTCAGGCGTTGACAATTCTTAAACTACTCTACATGCATTCATGCATGGAACTGCACAATGAAGTAAAGGCATGGTGATGGTGAGAACCAGATTTCTCACTGTTGGAGTGAGAAAGCAAGGGGGAGAAGGCAAAAATGAGCCACATGACGCTGGATTGATTAGAGTTGAAGATATCAATCAGTGTGAACTCACGTTTAACTTGACATAGGTACAGATGGATACATACAGAAATATTTTGAGATACGTGTATCCACCTATCTCTATGTTAACACACACACACACACACACACACACACACACACACACACACACACACACACACATTTCCTTGCTATTTCAGCTGAGGAAATGTAGAAGCAATGACAACCCAGTAGCAATGAGCATGTCCAGTGCCCAGATCTTGGTTTCTAGCCCCATTCTACGATAAAAGGAACCAGGCCTTCTTGGAAAAATGATTGACTCTAGGGCTAGGGCATGGAAATACAAAATGAGACTGAAGGATTTTGTAGTGGCCAAAAGTAAGGAAGTACTACCCATCCCCCCACAATGATAGGGGAATGCCAAAGGGACATGGGAGCCTACTGAAAGAGCTCCCAATGCCCAAAGTTGGAATCACTGTGCAGTAAAATAACATGGTATTGGATTATAAACCATAGTATAAAATAAGAATTCATGAGTCCCACTGAATAAATCAGTAGGAGATAACTGATAAATTTCTCACACAGAAGAAAGTAGATACTCCCTTCTCAAGGAGGTGAAGTGTAGCTACTCACTCTTTAGGTGTGGGCTGCACACTGTGACTTCTTGCTAAAGAGCAAACAGGGGAAGTGGGGGAATAGGGTAACCTTACTGGGGTGAAACCCATCAAATAGTATGTCAGCCAAGTGGTGAAGGTTAGTGTCAACAGTGATAATGTCAACCCTTGATATAACATGTGTTTTAATATTTTCCATTTCTAAAATTTCCATTTGGCTATTCTTTTTAATTTTTTTTTTTTTGAGCCGGAGTCTGACTTTGTCACCCAGGCTGGAGTACAGTGACATGCTCATGGCTACTGAAGCCTCAACCAGCTGGGCTCTGGGAATCCTTTTGCCACAGCCTTCCAAGTAGCTGGAACTACAGGCACGCACCACCATGCCTGGCTAATTTTTTTCTTTTCTTTCTTTCTTTTTTTTTTTGAGTTGGAGTCTCACTCTGTCGCCAGGCTGGAGCGCAGTGACATGCTCACTGCCACCTCAGCGCCAACCTCGTGGCTCAGGTGATCCTTCCGCCTCAGCCTTCCAAGTAGCCAGAACTTCAGTCGCACGCTACCACACCCAGCTAATTTCTTTATTGTAAAGATAAGGTCTCACCAAGTTGCCCATGCTCTTCTCTAGCTCATGGGGTCAGGCAATCCTCTCACCTCTGCATCCCAAAATGCTGGGATTACAGGCTTGAACCACCGGGCCCAGTCAATTTTTTTTAAAGTAGGATTTATCAAGAGGACAGAGAAGCTCCCACAGTGGGAGGCGACCCAAGGGGGTTGCCCAATTTTTTAATTTTTATTTTTATTGCAGAAATGAGGTCTTGTGAAGTTGCCCAGGCTGGTCTCAAACTCTTGGGTTTAGACAATCCTCTTGCTTCTGCCTCCCAGAGTGCTGGGATTACAGGTGTGAGCCATCCCCTAGCCCCATTTGGCTATTCTTTATATCTTCTATTTCTTTTTAAGACTTTGTATCTTTCCATTTGAATAACTTTTTTATAGTTTTTGTCTGACAATTCCAACATCTGCAGCAACTCATATTTTGTATCTTTTTTTCCCAATGTGAGTTGAGATTTTCCTGGCTTTTAATATGTCAATCAATTTTGGATGTCATCCCAGTCACTTTTGACTATTATAATGATGTTCTGAGTCCTGTTTAAATTCCATGGAGAATGCTGATCTTTATGTTTAAACAGGCAATTAACCCAGTTGGGCTGGGGTCCTAAGTTCTGACCATCCTCCTGAGAGTTGTGGTTCCCAAACCTGTTGTAGCACTCTTCCAACAGGCCCCAAATGTATGCACCCGAAGGTTAGTCTGGGACTTGGGTGGTAGTCTAGGACCTGAGAACTGGATCCATAGCTCGGTTCTCAAAATCTGTGGTGTGCTACTTAGGTCAGATTTATCATACCAAAAAAGGAAAATATTCTTAACAGAATTCTAAAATTACCTAACTATCAGAGGCAGTATAGAGAAGGAGTATATGATGGGATGGTGGATATTCTGTAAAGAAATGATAAGCTTTTCTTTTGAGAAAATTTATCCCACCAGGTGTTCTCTGAACTCCATAGGTTGATATCTCTCACTAATTTTGTAAATTCTCATCCATTATTTCTTGATTTGATATTTGCTATTTTCTTGCTACTCTTGGATGCTGTTATTTTTATCCCTTTTTTCTATTTATGTTTTAGTAATTTATATTCACCTCCTTTCAAGTTTATTGATTTTTCCCCCTCAACTGTGTCGAGTTTATTAATGGGCCCAGTAAAGGCATTCTTCATTTTCTATGAAAATATTTTTAAAATTTTATAATTTCATTTTGTCCTTCCTTATAGTTTCCATCTACTGTATTTTTTGAAATCACGAATCTAAAATTATATGTTGCTTACTTTTCCCCTCACCACATTTATCATAGTTCCTTTAAATTCTGTCTGTTAGTTTTAGCACCTATGCCTTATGCGTCTGGTTCTAATGATTGTTTTATCTCTTCAGACTGTGCATGTGCGTGTTTGGCTTCTCATATACTTATTTTTTTTTCTTTTTGTGGAAAGTTAGACATATTGTGTAGACAGACACTGAAGTAAACAATTTTATGCTTGGAGGTGAGTACATTTTTCCTTCTGCAAGACCTTTAGTGCATACTGGTGTGGGGTTTTATCGATCTAGTCAGGAATTGGGCTAGGTTCAAAATATGGAAAACAGAACTATAGAGTCAGTAAATTTTATCATTTGTTGTGGCAGTTATCCTCAGTGCACTACAAGTTTATATTTCTCTAGTGATATTTTATGTGTAGGGTATGGGCTTTATTTTTGAGAATAAGGATGTTTTAAAGAGATCTGTATGAGCCGGGCTTGGTGGCTCAGCCTGTAATCCCGCGCCTTTGGGAGGCTGACGTGAGTGGATTGCCTGAGCCCGTGGGTTCAAGATCCACCTGGGCAGCAAGACCTCATCTCTACAATAAAAAATCAAAAAATCAGCCGGGCGTGGTAGCGCATGCCTGTAGTTCCAACTACTCGGAAAGCTGAGGTGGAAGGGTCGCTGGAGCCCAGCAGGTCGAGGCTGTGGTGGATTGGGAGCGGCCACTGCACTCCAGTCTGGGCGACAGAGTGAGACTCCAACTCAAAAAAAAAAAAAAGAGATCTGTATGAGTTCCAAGTTGACAAGGGGTGGACAGTGGTAATTTTGTAATGTGTCAACTTTGCTAAGATGGACAATGTTTCCCAGAATTTCCTATTTGTTTTGGTTAGAGAAGTTTAGAAAAACAAAGCAAAACATGTTTGTATAAGCTTTAGAGGGCAAAGTGAAGCAGCCCTCCAGTTTTAGCTTGAAAGCCTGGTGCTATTGTAACTCATGCACTTTGCCACCTATCAGCTGTTCTGCTTTGTTGGCATGGGGAAGTAGCCTTCCCTTGAGTTATCTTTCAACTTCTTTGATTCTTGGGCCAAGAGTGTGTTTAGCCCTTTGGTAAAGGGGTCGGCTCCTCTAGCAGAGATACCCATATCTTTAAAGTTGGACACAGTAAAAGAATGACCAGCTTGTGATTTAGGCTCCAGTTCAGTCTTGCTCTTCTGCTTCTCTGATTGAGCCTTGGCTGATACACAGACATTTATGTTGTAGAAAATTGTAAATTAGGGAGACTCAGTTATTCTCAGTAAAGTAGGAAGGTCATCTCAGGAGTATAGAAGGACAGAATACACAGGGACCTTAAGAAATTTACCTGAAAAGATGTAAATGAATACTGAGAGAGGAACAAATACTTTGCAGGAGTGCAGAGGCTTCTCACCCAATACATAGGCAGATGCACAGGAAAACCCACACTCACACCATAAACACTCATGGTAAACATCAGTAATGATAAAAGCACTACATCCTGCTTGGTCCTTATTAAAGACTCAGATTTGTTCACAATATAGTATTCCAATTTGCAAAGAAAATAAATTTATTAGTTGTATAATTTAAATGTCTTAAAAATAGACATTCTATGGAACTTTTTTTTTTGAGTCAGAGTTTCACTCTTGCTCAGGTTGGCATGTGGTGGCATGCTCCTGGCACTGCAGCCTTGACCTGCTGGTCTCAGGCAATCCTTTTGCCTCAGCCTTCCAAGTAGCTGTAGCTATAGGCATGCACCACCATGTCAGCTAATTTTTTTGGTTTATTGTAGAGATGAGGTCTTGCCAAGTGACCCAGGGTGGTCTTGAATCCCTGGTCTGGGTTCAGACGGTACTCTTGCTTCTGTCTCCCAAAGTGCTGAAATGATAGGCATGAGCCACCATGCCCAGCCTATATGAAACTTTTATCAATAACCGCAAAATAGAGATCTCAGGAACCCTCTTTTCAAGGCATAATCATACCACTCCCACAATAATTTGAGGGGAGTAAAAATTCTCCCAATTATTGTGGGGAGTATTTGACATTGGGACACAAGAAGAATGAAAATTCTGTTAAATAAGCAGGAGACCACTAGTCTGAGACTCTCTCTTGGTACTTTGAGTTCCTACATAACAAACCACAACTGAAGCCTAACTTAGTATTGTTTTAGCAAATAGCTGGGTTTTAGTCAATCACTAACAACTGAGCTTCAGCCAATAACAGGCAGCCAAGTGATCAGACCATGATCAAACTAGGCAAATGCCTCATCACACCATGGCTGATAAGGCATGCCTAGTGGTAGCCTATCAGGTGACTTCTCTACTTGGCTTTTTATAAAAACTAGCAGTTGGCCAGGCACAGTGGCTCACACCTATAAGCCCAGCAATCTGGGAGGCCGAGACAAGAGGATTGCCTGAGTTCAGGGGTTCAAGACCAGGCTGGGCAACTTGGTGAGACCTCGACTCTACAATTAATCAAAAAATTAGCCAGGTGTGGTGGCTCACACCTATAGTTCCAGCTATTTGGAAGGCCGAGGCAGAAGGATCACCTGAGCCCAGCAGGTCGAGGCTGTCATGGCAGTGAGTATGCCACTGCATTCCAGGTTGGGCAACAGAGTAAGACTCTGAGTCAAAAAACAAAACAAAACAAACCTAAAATCCAAAAAGTAGCAGCTCACACTGCTAGGTGAATCCCTCTGAGCTTCTTCTGGTTCTGAGTACTACCCCAATTCATGAACTGTTCTTTGTGAAGATAAATTATGTTAAGTTTATTGGTTTGTTTTTCTTTTAACAAATCTCATTCAAAAGAAAAGGAGTAAAATGGGAAGAATAAAAAGCAAAGCACCTCAGCGATATAGTAAGTCCCCTACATATGAACCTTCAAGTTGTGAACTTTCAAAGATGTGAACGTGTGTCGGCATGTCCAAACGTGTTAATTCACATGTGTGGTGTACATTGTCAGGTGTGTGCATCCTCTGTGAGTGGTTGTGCTTTTGTGTACTTTATTGTATGGTGTACAGTACAACAGTATCTTTATTTCAAGCCCAGAATGCCCCGAAGCAAACATAAAAGCAGCAGTGATGTAGCAGGTACTGTATACCCCATTGTGTTAGTTGAGTACCAGGCTGTTGAACTTATGAACAAATTGGATCTATAAATGTGCTCTTGGAATGGAACTCATCGGTATGCAGGGGACTTACTGGACAGGGTTAAAATTCATTGGGGGGAGATCGATAATTCCCTGAAACAGGCAAGCACACTGTTTTGCTGAAAGTCTTCATGGATGCTCCTTGGGATAACAAAGTTAGGTACCAAAAAGGCAACGCATTGAAATAACTGTGCCTCTGACTCCTAACCCTCCCCAATTAAACAACCTGACTTCCTTGTCACCTCCTCTCCCGGTCCCAGCAGATATTTCACAAGCCCTTGCCCCAGCCGCAGCTCCACTCTTGAGCCCCGGCTTTGGCAACCAGGTCTCAATCTCTTCGGGGAGGACCGTCAGAAACTGCTCAGCGAGGGTAGCTACAGGACCTGCTCCTTCCTAGCACCTTAGGCAAATCACCCAGAGTGGGCCTAGGGCCTCCTGCAGCCCCCAGATCCCCCGGGAATTGGACCATGTAAATACTGACAGGAAGTCTCAAATCTGAAGAAGACATCTAATCCCCACTCTCCTCCCCTGACTTAACCATTAGGGCCTGTACTTGCACCGGGCGCGTGTGTACCAAACTCTAAGAATGGGCTTCCCCCAAAAGGCACCTGTCTCCCATGCCCGGGAAGAGAGAGAAACCAAGGTGGCGAGGTGATCAGACAGCACCCCAGCAGCCCGTGGGGCTGCACACTCCCTCCCCGGCTCGCTTCCCCGGACGCTGGCTTTCCAGTGTCCCTGACTTCTCCAACAGGAAGGGTGGGTCTTCCCGGGGCAGTAAGAGGTCCCGCCTTTTTAGGGACCCAGCCAGACCTTGGGGTCAAGGGCGGAGGACGGGTTCCTCCCCGTGGAGGGCGACGTGAAACAACGAAAGGGGAAGACTGGGGAGAGCCAGCCGAAGGGACACAGAGCACCCTTGGCCAAACCCCAGGGCCAACTGCACAAATGCCCTAAGCCCTCCCAGCACTCCAGCTCCCGGGACACTGCCCGTCCCGAACTCCTGGCACTCCAGAACTTTAATCGGCACGGTCTATTAAATTCAGTCGCAGGCGGACACAGACCTCGGCCCTCAGACGTGAAGGACAGCCCCAAAGCCCAAGCATCGCCCCCGCCGGGCTCCACACCCGGCTCCACCCGAGTCCTCTCTAGGACTGCGCGGGCGCCTCACCTCGCGCCACCCGAGTACCCTCTGGGCTTCCCGGCGGACTTCCGCATCTCTATGGTGGCCGGTGGGCGCCGCCCGCCGTCCCGTCATGCCTGGCGCCCCGGCCGGTCCGCCGCGCTCGCCCTTCCGGCGCGGAAACCGGCGGCGTCGGGGCTCGAGCGCTTCTGCCGGGCCGCGCCCGAGCGCAGGAGGTCCTGCCCCCGTCGGGTCCCGCGCCCGCAAGAGCGGTCCGGCCCGCGCCTCGCGTCCGGCCCGGGGCGCGGGGCCGCGGGGCCGCGGGGCGTCATGGAGGCCGAGGACCTCCGGGAGGAGCTGACCTGCGCCATCTGCCTGGACTATTTCGAGGACCCGGTGTCCATCGAGTGCGGCCACAGCTTCTGCCGCGGCTGCTTGCGCCGCAGCTGGGCGCCGG
>NW_007260263.1:0-48972 GCF_000164805.1 Carlito syrichta | reverse complement strand
CCTGTACTGATGCTTACTATGTGCCAAACGTTGTTCTAGAAATCTGGATATAAATGAATGAGAAAGACAGGTGCTTTGACTCGTAAGAAATATGAGCGTGTAGACCACTAATTTCAATGTGCGTAGGAGAGTTGTTGAAGTATTTACCAGTTATATAGACGGTCTGAGGTTGGAGTGATCAGATTGAGGAGTGAGAAAAGGCTTCACGGAGGTTCTAAACGGAAGTGAGCTCTTAAAGGGTGAGTACAGGTAGGGGAGAGGGTATTTCAGGCCAAAGGGACAGTGCTTTCAAAATGCGGTGTGGAATGGCATGTGGTGTGTGAGAGGGCTTGGAAGATGCTCGGTGTTTCTGGAACATGGAACTCGGCAGGGAGGCTGGTGGGAGTTGAGCTTGAAGAGAAGGGCAGAAGCCTTGTCATGAGGGATCTTGTTTATCATTCCAAAAAGGTTGAGCTTTCTCTTTCAGGTAATGAGTCATCAAAGGGTTTTTCTTTATTCTTTTTTTTTTTTTGAGTTGGAGTCTCACTCTGTTGCCCACGCTGGTGTGCAGTGGCACACTCACGGACACCCCAGCGTCAACCTGCTGGCTCTGGGGATCCTTCTGCCTCAGCCTTCCGAGTAGCCCGAACTACAGGTGTGCACTTCCACACCCGGCTTTTTTATTTTTTTATTTATTGTGGAGAGGAGAGGAGGTCTCACCAAGTTGCCCCGGCTGGTCTCGAACCCACGCATCAAAGGGTTTTAAGGCAGAAAATGATACAACCCATTTCTTGTTTTAGAAAGTACTCTTTGGCATCCTTGTTGATAAATGGAGGAGAAGACCACATAGGCTGCTGTTATTCCATTTTAAGCAGGAGGTAATAAAGGCCTGAATTAGTGCAAGACTGGGGTGATGAAGAAATGTGGTCGATTGTTAGGAGCTGGAGGAGGAAACAGGTGAGAGTCTCCCAGAGGGACCACAGAGATTTAGAAAAGGCAAGTGCGAAGAGAAACGCCTGTAGTTAGTAGCTAGCAAAAGAGACGGAGAGAACCTTTCAGAGAAATAGAAGAGAAAGTAAGTTTGTGGGTGAGGGCTGAGGAAAATACAAGTGGATGAGTATGAAAGGAGAACATAGCCTCTAAGTCTTCAATCTTTAACAATAATAATGGTAATATCAGTCCTTTGCATTCAGATAATCCCTCTGAGGGGACATAATAAATCTAGCAAACCACTCGGATGTTCCCTCTCAGGCAACATAAAGAGTTTGCTGGTGATTATGCAGGACAAACTTATGCAAACACAAATTTTTCAAAAAATGTACAAGTCCTTGAAGTTTTCCATTCAAATTGCACAAGAAAGCAAATTAAAAGATGGAATATATACTGAGATATTTGTAAAAGCATATCAGCTGGCATCATGTAGAAAGAATGTGTGAAGTCCTTTCACAGTGGCGCTGATACTTCTTTGTAACAGAAGGTAGTGATAAAGAGCAGTTGTATAAGAAGGACAGTAGTGGGTGTACCCTTCATGTCTTATGGCATAACTTGACAAGATAGTTAAGCAAGTTACTGCAGACTTTTTTTTTTTTTTTTTTGAGTCGGAGTGTAACTCCGTTGCCCAGGCTGGAGTGCAGTGGCACACTCATGACCACCCCAGCATTGACCTCCTGGGCTCTGGAGAATCCTTCCACCTCAGCCTTCCAGGTAGCTGGAACTACAGGCATGTGCTACCACACCTGGCTAATTTTTTGATCTATTGTAGAGACAAGGTCTCACCATGTTGCCCAGGCTGGTCTTGAACCCGTGGGCTCAGGCAATCCTCTCACCTCGGCCTCCCAAAGTACTGGGGTTGCAGGCTTGAGTCACTGTACTCAGCGTTATTGTAGTCTTAAAAGAAAGAGACTTTCAAAGTTGAAGGCAGATCTGTATTGAAGTACCGAGTGGCACAGATCAAGTATATTTAGTCGGAAGAGTAAAAATTGTAAAAAAAAAAATTGTAAAAATATTCTTTTGATAAGTTTTATTTCATGATTTTGTAATTTACAATTAGAAGTTTTAGCTTGCAGAACTATGGCAAAATGAAGATACAAAAGTGAGAGTTATAAGCAGCAGCAAAGATGAATTTAAATCTAACTCATCCTTGAGGTTTTCAGGAATCACGAGTGTGTCCTTCCACATCGTCTTTGAACAACAGATTGGACAATAAATTACATACTGTTAATGTGGGAAGAAGAAAATGAGACTACATTGCTCGATTAGGAAAACACTGGGTGGAAGACAGCACACAAATGCTCTTGCACAACATGTATTGATGGACCTGCAATGTGTGTCAGTGACTGTTTCACAAATTACCACACACTAGAAAAATACATAGAGTTTTGATTTTTTTTGTCATAAATGAGTTTTTCAATATCTAAAATTCAATTACAAGCCAAATATCACTACAATAAAATAATTGACTCCAATGCTGTACTGTTGATTTGTTTTTCACTGTTTTGTAAAAAAAGTGTGGTCAAGTTGCTGGTCCACAAGATGTCTCCGAGTGCAAAGGGCTAGTAATAGCTTTCAATTGATGACTTGCTGTGCACCACCCACATTTCTTGGCATGGTTTCTCTTGTGATTCTTCCATCCTCACAAAAGTCCTGTTAGGTGGATTCTCTTATCTTCCTTTTGCGGATGAGGCAACTGTGGCACAGAGATGTGCACTTACTGGCCTAGGGTCACAAGGCAAGGAAGTGGCCAAGCTCGAAGTGAGGTCCTCTAACTCCTGACCCATTACACTATCCACTCTGCCACACGTCATCTGAGAAGAATGCTTGGAGGAGACAGGATTTGGGATTAAGCAAAATGGTCCAGCAGGATGAGGTTGAGCGGGTCAGGGCTGCACTGGAGTGGGCTAAGTGTTCAGGAGATGGGCATTTGGCAGGCTGCCTCAGTGTCTGCCTCCTTCTCTGCCCTCCTCTGCTTAGTCACTGCTCCACGTGTCTATTGCTCACTCTGTCCCAATCCCAAGTTAGTTAGAAAAACCCTGAGTTGCTCTTGGGTGGAGTTACCCTGTTTCCAAGGGATTCCATTCTCAACACATACTCAGATGAATGAACTATGTCTTAAAAATTGGACAGTTGGAGAAGTTGAGTGTTCCCCTAAATTCGTAGAAAATATCCCCATCCTATGCCCTTGGTGGTGGGGAGAGAATAAAAAAAAAACAAAAAACCAATGAGAAATAGCTTCATAAACCTTAGGATGCAAATTATTTGCATGCAAAAAGCTTCCACACACAGCTCTTTTTTTTCCTTATGCCAATATTTAATCCTCTGATTCTAGAGGCGAATCCCGCCATTCTATTAATTCAGTTAACAGACATTGATTGAGCACCGGTTTTGTGTTGGACACTGGCCTATAGCACAGTCAGAGCACTGGAAATCCAGTGGGGATTAAGACAGGTGAAGGCTTTCCGTGGAGCTCACAGTCCAGGAGTCTGGGAGAGAGAGGCAGACAGTTGACCGACAAATAAGTGAGGGATCACAGGGTGTGATATGTGCTGTGAGAGAAAGTGCTGGGCTAGCGAAGTGGCAGGGGCTTTCATCAGGCAACGGTCTTCTCTGAGGAGGTGGCATCTCAGTGGACTCGATGGAGGAGGACTCTGCCAGCTGAGGAACTGTGGGAAGAGCATCCCAGGCCGTGGACAGTAAATACGAAGACCTGAGGTAGTGGAGAGCTGGGTTTATGTAAAGAGCTAAGAGAGGGGCTGTGCCTGGAGTGCCAAGAGCAGAGGGAAAAGGAGTGTGAGGCGCAGTGCGAGATGCGGGTCGGGGCCGGTGTATGTTGGGCCCCGTACAGTGTTTGAGCTTTCTTGGTGAGGAGGAGAGATCCGGTTGGTGTTGGAAAGATGACCCTGTCTGCTGTGTGGATCTTGTGTGAGTGAAGGACAGCGTGGCAAGCAGGGCGTCCAGTCAGGTTGTTGGCGTT
Organism: Carlito syrichta; assembly: GCF_000164805.1. Classification (NCBI taxonomy): domain Eukaryota; kingdom Metazoa; phylum Chordata; class Mammalia; order Primates; family Tarsiidae; genus Carlito; species Carlito syrichta. The sequence goes on along the minus strand of NW_007260263.1, from coordinate 45,023 downwards.
GTCTAGATGAGAGACAGTGGCGGCCTGAGTTAGGCAGTGGCAGTGGCAATGGCAAGTAGACAGGTTTGAGGTAGACCTACCTGCTTTGTATTGTGTGCAGAGGCCACAGTAACCAAAATTCACAGAACTTAAGAGCTGGAAAGGTATTTAAGAGACATTTAGTTGAGTTGTCTTCATTTTATAGGTTTGAAATGTTTGGTGTCCCCCGTCACTTTGTGGCAATTTCTGTTATGGCAGGGAAGGTGTTTTCTAATTTCCCAGAGGGTTGCCAAGTTAACTCAGGTCCAAGTTTAGATCCCAACTGTGGCAGGATTCAAAAAGATTTAGGTAGAGTCTTGAATAGTAGAGAGTACAGTCGTATGAGATAATTCATGCGTACTGGAATTGTTAAAAGGTATTTTGAAAAATTGAAAATCTCTGTTTAAAAGATATCTTTTATTATCAAGCAAAAGTGAAAAGCTTGGTCTTATTTAAAGGAGCTGTATGTCAAATTACAAGCCTCATATACATCAAATTTGACAGTGATGACAAAGTGGCAGTTATACTTGAATACAGAAGTAAAATTGCATGAGATAGCTTACTGAGTAGCAGGGCTATATACCTATTTGTTAACCACTAGGGATAGTAAATAGATTTTATAATGTTAGAAAACATTATAGTAGAAAGAAAATAGCATTGGTGATATTGTGCCATTTAACAGAACTGTATAAATGCCTTTTATTACCTAATTTTTTTTGCCTATTTCATTTTACCATGAAAGTTTTAAGCACACATCAGACTTAGAAGGGTTTTTATAACAGCAATATTCCCACACCTAGATTCTGCCATTTACATTTTACTCTGCTTGTTTGTCATCTAGCTGTCCATCTCTGTCTATATCTCTCTATCCATCAATTCTTATTTTCTTTTAACGCTTTTAAAATTCACTTGCAAACAAAATACTTTAGCATGCATGCCTTTAACATTTAACTTTTGTTTATGGTATTTTTTGAGGCAAAATTTAATACAATAAAATATGCAAATATTAGGTGTGCGTCAACTGAGCTTTGACAAATGTATTCAACTGGGTAACCCAAGCCCCTCTCTAGATATAGAGCATTACCGCCCCAGGGAGTTCCTCCATACCCTTCCCAGTTCTTTTCTCTTCCCACCCCCATTCAATGCAAGCACTGTTCTGGTTTTTTTTATGCCAACACATTAATTTTGCCTCTTCCACAAGTCCATAAAAATGGAATCATACAGTTTGTACTCTTAATTAGGATCCTTTTGCTCAGCATATTGATAATGAAATCTATCTATTTTGTGTGTCAGTCATTTGTTACTTTTTATAGCTAAGTGGTATTTCATTATGTAAATGTACTACAGTTAGTTTGCCCCTCTTCCTGGTAAAGGATACCTGGGCTGTTTCCAGCTTTTGGTGATTATGAATAAAGCTTCTATGAATGTTCTTGCACAGGTTTTGTGGACATGTGTTTTTATTTTTCCGAGGCCTAGGAGTAGAATTCTTGTGCCATAGGATTAATATATGCTTAGTATTATGCTAGACCTTTTCCCAAAATGGTTATATTATTTCACACACTCACCAACATGGTATTAGTGTTCCGGTTACTCCACCTCCTTGCTGACTTTGGTGTTTTCAGTCTTTTAAATTTTTTGACTTTATTTTAACCATTGTCATTTGTAAATGATTGGAAGAAAGTTATACAGATTAGTTATTATTATTCTCCTAGGGAAGAATTTTAAAATTGCACAGCGTATTTCTTTATTCATTTCTTTCTTTCTTTTTCTTTTTTTTTTTTTTTTTTTTGAGTTGGAGTATCACTTTGTCACCCAGGCTGGAATGCAGTGAAACACTCGTGGTCACTACAGCTTCGACTTGCTGGGCACTGGCGATTCTTCTCTCTCAGCCTTCCAAGTAGCTGGAACTACAGGCATGCATCACCGCGCCCGGCTAATTTTTTGATTGATTGTAGAAATGAGGTCTTGCCAAGTTACCCAGGCTGGCCTCGAACCTCTGAGCTCAGGCAGTCCTCTCACCTCAGCCTCCCAAAGTGCTGAGATTACAGACTTGAGCCATCATGCCTAGCCTATTTTTTTCTTTTAGCTTTTTATTTTGACATACATTCAGATTTACAGAAAGTTGCCCTAGGGTACCCTTCAGCATTTGACACTATTCATTAGTCTTGCAATTAAAATTTTCTCTTCCTTTGGTATATAGGAAGCCATTCTCTTGGTTTTTCACCAGCTGCCCATCTTAGCTTTGATGCAAGCTTTTCAACCTCTGCAACCCCTTAAATGTAGTTCTTCCCAGGTCTAGCCTTGATCCTCTCCTTTTATTTTTTTATTTTTTTAGAAAGCAGGATTTGAAAGGACAGAAAAGCTCCCACGGTGGGAAGGGACCCGAGGGCGTTGCCCTTAATCCTCTTCTTACTCTGTAGAATCTTAGGTGATCACCCGTAGCTTCCCACCCATGGCTTCAAACTGCTACCTGTACTTTAAACCCTAAATCTGCTTCTGCACCACAGATCTCTTTCTCCTCTCCCTCCGTCTCTCCCTCCCTCAGAGATAGGGTCTGATGGGGTCTCTCTGTGTTGCAGGTCTGGTCTCACACTCCTGGCCTCACGCAATCCTAAAGCCTCTGTCTCCCAAAGCATTGGGATTGCAAGTGTGAGCCACTGTACCCAGCACAGCCCGGGTCTCTTATTAACTATAACTGCTAACATGCCCACTTGGATGTCCCACAGACATCTCAAACTCAGTTTATTCAAGTCATATTTATTTACTTTCATTTGCATACTGCTCATCGTTCTACGTTTTCTGATTTGGTAAGTCACCTGCAGTCCGTTTAGTTACTCAAACCGGAACCTAGGAGCTCAATCTAGATCTCTTCCCCCTACAGCCATTTGGTCATCAGTTCCCTTTGGTTTTTCTCTGGTATGTTTCTCTAACCTGCCTGCATTTGTCTCTGCAACTGTGTCTGGCATTTTGCTATCAGGTGCTGCCTGTTAGTAGCCTGCTTTGTCAGTGTGATAGCCTTGCTTAATTTATATATTACATATATATATATATATATTTTTTTTTTTTTTTTTTGATTGATTGATTTGGGGTCCGACTCTGTCACCCAGACTGGAGTGCAGTGGCATGATCACAGCTCACTGCAGCTTTGACCTGGGCTTTGGTGATCCTTCTGCCTTAGCCTCCCAAATAGCTGGGACTACAGGCATACACCACCACGCTAAGCAAAAAAAATTTTTTTTGGTGGTGATGACGTCTCACTATGTTGACTAGGCTGGTGTTAAACTCCTGGGCTCAAGTGATCCTCTTGCCTTGGCCTCACAAAGTACTGGGATTACAGTTGTGAGCCACTGTGCTCAGCCTTGCTTTATTTTTTAATAACTTATTCAGGTTTTTTAATTGCAGAAATGCTATATGCCTCTTGTAGAAATTAAAGCAAAACAAATATATAAAATTTCTAGTACCCCCCCGACTCAACTTTCAGGCTACTCTTTTTCCCCAGAAATAGTGATTGTTAATACTTGGGTATATTTCCTTCTACATTTCTGTTTACATACAAATATACACATAAACATGCATGTGCACAGACACATATTTACTCTTTTCAAAACAGAATTATGTAATATATATTGTTTTACAGCTTTTTTTAGCATAATATGATATGTATTTTATATCAATGTATAAAGCTACCTGAAATTGATATAGGATGTCAATATGCCATAATTTATTTAATAACCCCTCATTGTGGATGATGAATAATGCTACAGTGAATGTTCTTTACATATTGATTATTTTTGTTAGCGATTTGTTGGATAGATAATTAGAAGTATGATTATGCACATTTTGTAAAATCCTGCCAGTTGTTCTTCAAAAGATGGTCCCTTTTTTTCTCCTACTACTGTTGTGCCAGAGGACTTCTTCCTGTCAATACTAGATATTTGTGAGTCCTTTAGCAACTTTTAGTTTTTGCCGGTTTACTAGGCAGACTCAACATAGCGTTGTGATGAATTCTAACCAGAATTGTTCCTACTATAGGCCCGTGACCGTCTTCAGCATTTTCTCAGCCTTATTCCCTGTTTGACTTAGGTGACTTTTAGCTCTTATAAAACGAACGTACTTCGAGAAGTGATTTCTTACCTATGTGTGTTTCTGCTGGCAGGAGAAACTTCTTAAGTCTCGATGTAGTCTCATAGCCATGATGAAGAAAGCTATGCATTTACAGGACGTGGAAGTGAAGAACGCTACAAAGTGGAAGGTAATAGCAGAAACATTTGGACATTTCTTGCCCCTGAGGTCTTTTCATTCTGGGGCTGCTTCTGGGGTTTTACAGCAAAGAGCTTTCAGGGTGTCATCCGTTACTGGGTCCTTTGCAGATGAAGTGGTAGAAGAGGAAGTATCTGTCCCTACTGACTTGTGATTTTGGATGATGTGAGCTCCACATACTTCATTCTCATATCTCTACTTTAAGGTAGTACCTCATCCTCCTTATTTTTTTATAAATTTACTTTCCAAATTCTCCATGTCCACATCGATGTTTGTTGTTCCCATTCATTCGCTCTCTTTCGTTCTCATTCAGGGTCTCTCTCTCTCTCTCTCTCTCCCCCCCCACACACACACACTCTTTCTCCTAATGAACTAGCAAACTAAACAGGTACTCTGAGGGCTCAACTAAATAGTAGGTGTGAAAGTGTTTTCTAGTTTAAGAAGTATACAAACAAGGCATTTCTGTCAGTAGTGGAGACTCAAATGTTAGGAAGAGTAAATGAATACTAAAATGATTAGTACAAAGGTACCAACTAGGTATAAGTAAAAGAGTAATAGAAATTTCTAATGGGGTAGGCAGGAGCTTTTCCATGGGAGTTGATTAGGATGGAAAAGACCATGGATTGTTGGGGAATCATGTGCAAGGAGTTTAGGAGGAAGGGCCCTGCAGAACAAGGAATGAGCAATTCTGGTTTGGCCATAGGAGAAGATGAAGAATCAGCGAATGAGAATCAGCATGGAGTTCTCAAAGCTGCACCACTTCCTGACTGAAGAAGAGCAACTGTTTCTTCAGAGACTGAGCAAAGAAGAAGAAGAGACAAAGCAGAAACTGAGTGAGAACATGCTAAGGCTCAATCAGACAATCACTTCCTTGAAGAAGCTCATCTTAGAGGTGGAGGAGAAGAGCCAGGCCTCCACGCTGGAATTGCTTCAGGTGAGATGCAAGAGATAAGCTCCCTTTTTTGGGGTTGTTAGTTGAGGCTGAATGGTCTTCCTGATTAGTGGATTCACTAGAAGAGTATCCTCTCTTTGTTGGCAGTTAAGGGCTGTCAGTTGAAAAGTGTGTACCAGGTGTTCTAACCATGCTGCCATGCACAGAACATCCCTCCCCCCAGCTCTGGTCCAACAGTTTATCTAGAATCTGAAGCACATCCAAAACCTTTGCATTCATCTTATTTGTACATTTATAATTCTTTGTTAAACATTAAAACAAAGCAAGCATTAAAGCCAGAAATACATAATTGTATCAACAGTTAAGAGAAATTTACCTTTCTTGTTAATTTTTAGTTATCACAATTATCGCCTGATAAAACTGTCCATATCCCCAGACTTTGATCAGTACGTTGAAGTAATTTCTAGTATCTAGCTCTAGCACCCTTTAAAGGATTATAATTCTAGCTCAGCACTTAAATTTGCATCTTTAGGGCCAGTTTCTTATCAAAGTCTTTTTTTAAGTTAATCTTTACCTTTACATTCCCCATAGTAAAGTGCCCTTATAACTCCTTTCAGGAGAGGGTCCTGTGTTTGTTATTGTCTTTTCTTTGTGTGTGTGTATTTTGTATGAAATAATTCACCTTGGGTCTCAGATCCCTTAAAACCTCTCTTTCCTCCACATAATGTGACTGAAGATGAAAGAATCTTTGAAAGGTGTTCTCATGAGTACCTTTAATCTACCATTACTGTTTTTTCTCATGAGGAGACAGCATTCTTTTCTTTTCTTTTCTTTTCTTTTCTTCGAGTTGGAGTCTCACAACGTTGCCCAGGCTAGAATACAGTGGCACGCTCATGGCCACCCTAGTGTCAACCTGCTAGGTTCTGGCGATCCTTCTGCCTCAGCCTTCCAAGGTGCGCGCTACCACATCCAGATAATTTTTAAATTTATTTTAGAGACGTGGTCTTGCCAAGTTGCCTGGGGGGTCTTGAACCTGTGGGCTCTGACAGTCACTTGCCTCAGCCTCCTAAAATGCTGGGATTACAGTTGAGCACCTGAGCCCGGCCTCTTTTCTATTCTTAAGGAAGAGAGAATCATGGATTCACCCACCCACCAGTTATCAGTAAGAAATTGCTAGTTGGGTGTTATATGATATCTAAATGTAATGATTTCCAAGAATTGTCTACAACCTTTGCAACATGCTTGAGCAGTGAAGTTCAAAGTACATATACAAAATATGTACCATAACAGAATCTTTGAAATAACACATTGAAACACAATTTTTAAAATACAGTTTTAACATCTAATTAGAAACTGAAACCTATAAGATACATATGTACAAGCAGAATGCTTAAAAAATATCAACAAACATAAATGCAAGGTTATGGAAATTATTAAAGAAATGATAATAGAATATGAGAACCAGAGAGAACTTATTTTACTGATATGTCCACCCATTCATCTACTTTTTCATTTATTCCTTCACTTTCACCCCATAATCCACTTCTGTTCTTCTTAGAAACATAAAAAATAGAAAACATTTTATTGTGCTTGATTTTTTTCTTTTTATTAGCACAGTGCTTTTGTAAAATATGTAGTGTTGCTTATGTTTATCTGTTTTTGATTTATGCAGTTATTGAGTTCTTGTTGCATTCTGTTTCTTGCTTTTGCCATGGGCACTCTGCTTTTAAGATTCATCCCTTTTGCCATATATATTTAGTCCATGTGTATATCCTCCACACATTACCAGTCCTCTCTTCCAGTGATGGATACCCAGATTGCCTCTAGTACTATCACAATTATAAGTAATACTGCAGAGAAATCATTAATATGTGCTCTTTTTTATTATCATTTTAAATTGGTTTTTGGGTTTCCTCTGTACTCTTTCTTCAACTTCTTTTTATTGATTTATCTGAGATGGTGTCTCACAATGTTTCCCAGGCTGGACTCGTAAGTCCTAGCCTCAGGTGATCCTTTTGAGTAGCTGGGATTATAGATGTGAGTTGCTGTGTCTGGTATCTTTACTCAACTTCCTGAGTTGGAATACTTAGCTTATTTATATTTACCATTTTGTTTGCTGGTATATATACTTAAGTTATACTTTTACCTTTAAGTATTATTCTAACTTGTGTTCCATAGATTTGGACAAGTATTATTTTTATTGTCATAATAAATATTAAAAGTCTTTTAAGTATAACTTACATAGAGAATAATGTGTTAATTACAAGCTTGATAGATTACCAAGTGAGCCACTGATGTAATCACCACCCAAGTCAAGAAATGGAACATGAGTACAATCCTAGAAGTCTCCAGATGTCCCCAGTCAATACCCCTTCCCTTCTTCTCAAAGGTAGCCTCCCTCCAGACTTCCTACAGTATTGTTTTGTCTTGCCTGTATCTGAATAAGAATCTTTCAGTATGCACACGTTTATGTTTGTCTTCTTTTGCTCAGTGTTTTGCTTGTGAGATGAATCCTTATCGTAGGTAGTGGTAGATAACTGTTTTCATCACTATACATCAGTAGTTTTCCACCATGTTGATTGCCCCAGAGGGCAATGTAGAGATACTGTGGCTGTCACAACTTAGGGGTGGTTACTGATGGCATATAGTGTGTACAGGGTGCTCTAAACATGCTGTAATGCACAGAATATGCCTACCCCCAGTTCCCAGCAAAGACTTACCTAGCTTAAAATGTCATAGTGCTGAGGTTGAGAAACCCTGTTGTAGTACTGTATTCCATTGTATTACTATACCAAATCCTATTATTTGTTTTACTTTTTTTCTTTTGAGTGGGAGTCTCAGTCTGTCACCCAGGCTGGAGTGCAGTGGCACACTGCTCACAGCCACCATATCCTCAACCTACTGGGCACAGGCAGTCTTTCTGCCTCAGCCTTCCAGGTAGCTGGAACCACAGGCATGTGCCACCATGCCCGGCTAATTTTTTGATTTATTGTAGAGATGAGGTCTCGCCATGTTGCTCAGGCTGGTCTTGAACCCCTGAGCTCAGGTAATCCTCTCACCTCTGCCTCCCAAAGTGCTGGAATTATAGGCTTGAGCCACTGTACCCGGCCTCCTTTTACTTTTGAGGGAAATATGAGTTATTTACAGTTTTTAGTGTTATAAAAACTGTTATAACTATGCCTGAACACATTTTTTTTAGTGCACATTTATACACATTTCTACCTGTGAGCAATTCGTGGACACAGGGCACGTGTGTTCAGCTTTTGTAGATGATTCCAAACCATTTTCCAAAGTGGTTGTACCAGTTTACACTATCATAGCCATGTGTTAGAGTTCCATTTGCTCCGTATCCTCACCTTTTCTTAGAATTGTCAGATCTTTAATTTTAGCCATCCTAACAGGTACATAAATGTCATCTCATGCCCTTGCTTAATCAGCACCCCTTTTCTTCTCCTGAAGGTGGGTGACATTTCTTGATTACTGGTGAGATTGAGCACTTTCTGTATGTTAATTAACCAGTTTTTTTAAAAAAATGATTTAGATTTACAAAAATATTGAGAAGATTCCCACATGCCCCCTCACCCAGCTTCCCCTAATAACTTTTTACGTTAGTGTAGTTCATTTGTAAGAAGTAATGAACCAGTAATACTTTATTAATTAAAGTTCATGGTTTAGATAAAGGTCTATCACTGGGGCACCCCCCCAAAAAAGTTCATGGTTTATTTATATTTCATTAGTTTTTACCTAATGTTCTTTTTCTTTTCCAAAATCCCATCTAGGACACCACATTACATTTAGTTGTCATGTCTTTCTAGACTGTGGCAGTTTCTCAGGATTTTCTTGTTTTTGTTGAGTTTGACAGTTTTGAGTGCTGGTCAGGTATTATGTAGGATGCTAATGTTTCTCGGAATTTGGCTAATGTTTTTCTCATGATTAGACTTGGTTAAAGGTTTTTGGGAGGAACTGTATTTTTTAAATACACTGTTGGCATTGGTTAGCTAATAATTTACTTAGAATTTTTGCTTCCATGTTTTTAAGTGAATGGGTCTATAATTTTTACATATATATATTTCTTTTAATACCTTAAGGAACAAGGTTATATTAGTCTCTTAAAATCATTTGGGAAAAATTTCTGCTTTTCCTTTTGCTGTCACAACTTAGGATAGGGATTTTTCAGTTCCCTAAAGTGTAGTAAAATTCACCTGCGTAAAAAACTCTCTGGACCCTGTCACTATAAAAGTATCCCTTGTGATTATAAATTGAAAGTAGGCTTGTAAAACTAGTGGAAGGAGAAGAGCAGAAGGTCAAAGCGAGAGTTGCTGGAATGCTGCCAAAGGGCAGGCAGAGAAGTTGGCTCTGTGACTGAGGGAGAAGGACGACGAGATAGTGCCAAGGAAGAAAGAGCACGGGCTCGAGAAGGGGATTGGTCGGCACTGTCAGACGGTGCAGAGGGGTCACGTGAAAAGAGAGGCCTAGACAGTGTCAAAGCATTGGCTTTGGCAGCAGGAAATTGTATGTGACATTAGCAGAAGCAACTGACAGAAAATTCCTGCTTACAAAGTTATGTACCAGCTCTCGAGGAGAAGGTTCTTAACTTATTTTTTTCTTCTTTTCACAGAATCCAAAAGATGTGTTGACCAGGTATGGGCGCCTGCTTTCTTGTGGGGACCAGAATGGAGTCATAAAGTTACAGATTGAGCAGAGGGGAAACAACGCCTCGGCTCCATAGATCAGTCCAGCACGTGCTGAGGGCGTCTGGGGAAGAAAAATTCTACTGTTGACTTTTACGAGGAGGAATGGGAGCAAAAGTGATCTGAGCTTTGGACTGGGAACCTGTGATTAGAACTTGGGAGTGTTGGCTGCCCTAGTTGTCTCCTAAGAAGAGTGACCTTTCTGTACTTTCTTAGGAGTGATACCCAGGATGTGAACTATTCCCCTGAAGTTCTAAGGGTGAAGACACCATGCCAGATTCCAATGATGAAAGAAATGTTGAAGCGATTCCAAGGTGAGCAAAATTTCTAGGACTTGCGGCTCCCTAGAAATCTTCCAAGGAAGAGAATAAGCAGAGAAGTCTGGAAAGGAAAGAGGAAACAGAGCATGCAGCTAATAGGAATGTCAGGAAAAATGGTAATAATGGGAATGTGCTTCATCCAAGAAGCATTTTCTTAACACACACTATGTATTACAAGGTATCAGTGATACAAAAAGAAAGAGACCTGTTCTCTTCTTTCTAAGAGTTCATAAGCAAATTGGAGAGGCAAACACATATCCCTTACCATAATACAGTAGGAGGTAATGTTTGTCAGTGGTAGGAATAAAATGTGACAGTAGTACAAAGGAAGAGCTCTGTTGAGGCTGAGGTGGGAAGGTTCTCACAGCAGAGGTGACAGTTCTGAGATTTGAAGGCTTAGAAGGAGTTTGTCAAGTGGAAAATGGGGTTATACTCTTCCAAGCAGAGGCAGCAGCATGAGCGAAGGTGTGGAAAAAACGGAGGGGAGGGTATCCAGTGTAGCTAAACCATAAGGTGTGTTTTGGGGAAAGATGGGGTTGAAGTTGAGAAGAGGAGTGTAGGAAAGACTGAAAATGAGCTCACTGGATCTCCAGGGAGTCACCAAGGCCCATGTGTGTTTTGAAAGCTATGCAGGCTGTTCTCCTGTGCTCAGCCCTGATGAAGAACCACGTGGTGGATGTCCGCGTCCAGCCAAACTAGAGTCATAGGGACTTGATTTACTCTCTTGTCTGCAACAGCTAAAAACAAAAACCAAAACCAAAACATTCCCAATACACAAAATAATAGTTTTCAAAGCACTGAGCATCAATGAAGGACAGGGATTCCTAAGAAATGTGAGACCAACGAAGTGAGCTCCATGCCCTGGCCTACAGCCTTGAGGGAATTTCCAGGCCATTTCAGGGTGGAGTAACTGAGGTAGAGCCATTCCTCACTGAGTTGAGGAATGGAGCTGAGAGTCCCCAGAGACAAAGCAGTGAGAGTTCACAGAGTACTGAACTGTGTATTGGAGAGGGGCAAGCCTTACAGAGGGTGAATCCTGACCATTTACAGAGGAACTTCCTGAGAATTCAGCAGAGTTCTGATCTGCATGGCCTATAAAAAACTACTCTAGGCTAAAGAAAGAAGCTTCTAAAGTGATTAGCAAGAACAGTGCTTGTTCCTATCTGCCAGACATGGGGCAGTGAGTAGCTTACTCAGGATAACCTTGCATCATTAGAAGAGAATATTTAGCCCTTGACTGAGTACAGCTTCACACCTACCTTATAAATCATGAAAGCAAGACCCAAAAGGATCAGGCTGTTTCCAGGTAACTTAACTGCACCCCGGGACAAATCTCAAGAAAATTGATAAGAATAAAAAAAAGCACCCAACAATGTAAATTCACAATGTCTGGCATCTCACCAAGTATTGTGTTATCAAGCTTGCAAAAAGATAGGAAAACAGTGACCCGTGATGATCAGAATAATCAATTGAAACTCACCTAGAATTGACTTAGATGTTAAAATAAGCATAAAAGGACACTAAAACATTATATAACTGTATTCTGTAAAGAGACATGAAAGGTACAAAAAAAGATCCAGATCAGATTTTTAGAGATGAAAATTATGGTGACTAAGGTAAAGAATGCACTGGTTAGGATTAATAGTTGATTAGACATTACAAAAGAAGCAACGAGTAAACTTAAAGACAGAGCAGTGGAAACTGCAAAGTTAAACACACAGAGAAAAAAAGAATTTAAAAAATGAAAAGAGCATCAGTTTTGTTTTGTTTTTTTAAGTTGGGGTCTCGCTCTGTCATCCAGGCTGGAGTGCAGTACATGATCACAATAATCATGCCTCATGGCAGTCTTGACCTCCTGGGCTCAGGAGATCTATCCACCTCAGCATCACCATGCCTGACTTTTTAAAAAAAATGTTTAATTTAAATTTTTTATTTTTTTTTGTAGAGAAAGTTTTCGCTCTGTGGCTCAGTCTGGTCTTGAACTCCTGGGTGCGAGCAGTCTGCCTGTCTCGGCCTCCCAGAGTGCTGGGATTACAGGCATGGGCCACTGTGCCTGGCTGGTTACGGTTTTGATTCAGTAAGTCAGAATTTGTTAGCATCTCTCCAAATTTTATGCTGGGCCATGAAATAATGAGCTCCCCATTATCTAGGGCTTTGCCTCTTAAAGAAGAGAAATGATACTTTCAGGTTGCTAAAGGCCACACTGTGGCCTGCCAGGCCCTGTCGAAAATCACCTGGGAGGCAGTGAGGAGTCTCATCTCTAATTACTTATTGGGAGGAGCAAGATGAAACTGAAGCTGGGAAAGGGACGTTTCTGGAAGAGGGCTGGTGAAAAGCTGTTGCATTGTTTATCTCAGCTCTTTATTTTCTCTGCAGTGGCTGTAAGCCTAGCTGAAGACACAGCTCATCCCAAACTTGTCTTCTCTCAGGAAGGAAGATGTGTGAAAAACACAGCATCAGCCAGTACTTGGCCAGTATTTTCTACAGCATGGAACTACTTTGCTGGATGGAGAAATTCTCAGACAAACACACAGTTTGCAGAGAGATTCCAATACTTACCCTGCGTTCTGGGAAAAAACGTTTTCACTTCAGGGAAACATTACTGGGAGGTTGAGACTAGAGATGGCCTGGAGATTGCCATGGGGGTGTGTCGGGAGGATGTCATGGGGATTACTGATAGGTCAAGAATGTCCCCCAATGTGGGAATCTGGGCTATTTATTGCAGTTCAGGTGGCTATCGGCCCCTAACAAGCCTCTCTGGAATTCCTACCAAGCAAGAGCCAGCTCTTCAGCGGGTGGGAGTTTACCTAGATCATGGGGCATGTAGTGTCTCCTTCTACAGTGCTGTGGATGGAGTACACTTACATACTTTTTCTTTTTCTTTTGTCTCACGCGTCCGGCCATTCTTTTGGTTGAGTCCATTAGCAGCTTTAGTCATCTTACCAGTGACTGATAAGAAATGAGGCTATTATTCTCCTGCTCAAAATCCCGTCCCTGTATGCCAGCTCGGGACTATATATCCCCTGGTCCTCTTTCACTTCATGTGTCTCTGTCCTGGGTCTCCCTAATTGAACTGTTTGTTGTTCACCTTTCATGTGCTTCAGAAGAGGCAGTTCCATGGGGGCAATTTTGACCAATGGAAACGGGACAGGAAATTTTCAAAGGTGTTTCTGGGGAGTATTTTTGTAGCTTTTAAATAAGATTTTTGGAAAGACAGCCCCACTTTTGATGTTAGCAGCTGTGCTGGAACCAAGGAGAACACATGAACAGTGGAAAGGTAGAAGAAACAGTCTTTGATGCCATCATTAAACTTTTGAAATTTCCTAATCCTAAACTTGTTATATGAGGTAATTACTCCCTTATTGTATAAAACAATTTTAATTGCATTTGGTTACTTGTAGCCTGACATACCCTGATACTAAAGTGTGAACATTCTACAGTATCTCTGTGAAACATCTTACAGTATCTCAGTTTTGTGAAATTTGACAAAAGCATAGAATTTTTTTCTCTTATTTCCTACAAGCACTGATTCTCCTGCTTTCCTGGCTCAGGAAATTAAGGAAATTTCCCCTCACTCTGCCCACACTGCTCTTCCCTTCTTCCAGACCATGTCTCTGCCCTCAACTGTTTACTGCGCTGTATGTGTGTCAAGTTCATATATCACTTGTACAGGGTTATTAATGTCATGAGGATATTGAGAAACAGTTAAATATTTACATAACCTGTTCGTATAATGCTATTGCACATGACTTTCCACAGCTCGGTGAAATGGAAATTAAAATCTTATTAAAAGGAAAAAACTGAACTCTTTAGCTTAGTATTGTGTCGCTGGCAAATGGGAGTGTTGAGATTAAAATCCAGATTTGTCTAAGGTGAAAGCACACATTCTTTTCTACTCTATCTTTATTTGAAGGCATTTATGAAATGCTGAGTGAGCTTCGCCTCATCTTTGTTTCAGGCTATTTTGTTATTAATATATGTTTTAATCCTGTGTATGTTCCCTTCTGCTGTAGATTGTATGTATTCAGAGGACTGATAGTTACTGGATAGACATTTTTAAAATAGTGATTGTTTCTCTTTGGCTGTAAAAGTCATGTGTACTTATTGTAGAAAACTTGGGATATACAAAAAGTATAAATTAAAGTTATCCATAACTTTACTACTAACACCACTACTAACATTTCAATGTATTTTCTTCTAGACTTTCAATAAAGACTTTCTGACAGTCACTTAATGAAGATTCTTATAAAACTTCCAGTACCTTCCCTAACACCTCCTATGTCTCAGCCCATCCTGGCTGTATAAAACAATTTTAATTGCATTTGGTTACTTGTAGCCTGACATACCCTGATACTAAAGTGTGAACATTCTACAGTATCTCTGTGAAACATCTTACAGTATCTCAGTTTTGTGAAATTTGACAAAAGCATAGAATTTTTTTCTCTTATTTCCTACAAGCACTGATTCTCCTGCTTTCCTGAGCCTGAGCAGCTCCAGCATTCAGTAAGTTCTCTTGAGTTCTCAGCTTCCCATGATACTTGATGTTATGGGTTGAGTTGTGTTTCCCAAAAGGCATATTGAAGTCCTACCTGTGAATGTGACTGTATTTAGAAATAGGATCTTTGCAGATGTAATCAAGTTAAGAAGAGATCATTTGAGTGGGTCCTATTCCAATATGAATGGTAGCCTTATAAGAAGAAGGAAGAATCTATACATGTACACACACACACACACACACACACACACACACACACACACACACACACACAGGAAAATGGCAGATGAAAACAGAGGGAAGGTGGCTGTGGGAGACAGAGGCAGAGATTGGAGTGATGAGGCTACAAACTAAGAAGCATCTGGGGTTACCAGAAGCTGGTAAAGGCCAGGGAGAATCCCTTCCTAGAAACTTGGAAGGGAGCATGGCTCCACCAACAGCTTGATTTCTGGTTTCTGGCCTTCAACACTGAGGGTGGACAATACATTTTAATGTTTTAAGTCACCCACTTTGTTATGACAGCTCTAGGAAATGAATAATACGTGCCCATCAGGACTTCTCCAGCACCTGTCTTACTAACTTCTAGTCCTTTGGAATCATCAGTACCTTTCCTCCACTCTTCCTTCTGGGCTGTTGAACGACTGATTGATTCTGCTGTAAATTCTTGCTCTCTGGCTTCAGGTGGTTTCTTTAAACCACGTAATAAACTCTTTTTATTCCTCAACTTCCCTTCGCATCTTTGGTGGAAACAGTCCCAAATCTTTTCCTCTGAAGCCTTCCTGAGTCCCCTTTATACTCCCTTGCAAAGTACCTGCATCTCCCACTGAGAACACTTTTTTTTTCCTTACTCATCTTACTTTATTCTTTGGGTTTTTGAGTCTTGATATTGTCCCCTCTGGTCTCATTAGGTATGGGATGGGACCTAGTTGTATTTTCTAAAAAGCAAAACAAAACAAAAAAACTCAACAAGCCTACAAACTTACCATACTTTTTGATGTACAAACAGGATTGAGAATAAGCTGCCAGTTGCAAACTAAAGATAAAATCCTAAGACTGACAGAAGACTGACAGATTCTCTCTGGGCCAAAGGGATTCCAGAGAAACCTGAGAAACTGAGTTCCTTGCCACTATAGGTTGAAGGTTAGATATGCCCCCTCCCTTTTGGGATTTAGACACAACTGACCAGCATTAATGTTAAAAAAAAAAAAAGAGACCATGACTAACAAAACGGACGCGGTGACAATGAAGTACCAAATTGTAAACAGGAGCTAAGGTTGTGCCAGACAAGGCTTAAGTCACATCCCTACAGGTCACTCTGACCCAGTGTATGGGTTAACAGACTTCCTCATGTTAAACATTCCTTTCTGCTGACTCCACATTTTTAGATAAAGCTTTACTTATTAAACCAATTACAAATTAAAGAATCTCTGAACTCACCTGTAGTCTGTAAAAGGCTCTGCTTCAAGGTATCCTGTGTTTTGGGGTCAAGCCAACGTATAGTCTTCATGTATTGTTATATGACTTTGCCTGTAACTTCTACTTCCCTAAAATGTATAGAACAGTTGTGACCTGACCGCCTCAGGACCACCTACTCAAGGCTTCTTGGGTTTGTGTTTTTTTCTCCCAGGGCTGTTGTCACTCATATTGGTTTAGAATAAATCTCTTTAAAATGTTTTACAGAGTTTGGCTTTTCTGTTAATACAGTTTTCAATATTACCAAGGTATTTATCTGAATCTATACTATGTAAATTTGACTCATTAGGAGGAGTATTTATTATGCAGCATTTTGCGAGCTTATTTTACCACAGGAACTTTTGCTCTGGAAACAGCAATGAAAGCTTCCCAGAAACACTATTTTACACTTTTTTGGGCCCTCTCAACCATCTCGGATTTCAACCCCTTGTATCCAGTGGCTTGAGATCCAGGCTTATGCTCCTTGGTTCTCCAAAGTTGGTGGTGTCCTCATGGGCTGCCTGCCCTGAGCCCTGTTGTGCTCCAGGCTCTGTCTGGCAGAGCTCGAGCGTCCATCTTCCCCTGTTCTCTGACTGGTGGGGAAGAGGGAAGAGAGAGGAAGCGCGGAGGCAGAGGAATCCGTTTATTTGGCCTGGCTCCAGAAAGGCAGGTGGAAATAGGTCTTAGCGCACCATGGACTCTGGAGACCTCTGGGCTCTTAGAAAGGGAGGCTGGGGCCGGGCTCGGTGGCTCAGCCTGTAATCCCGCGCCTTTGGGAGGCTGAGGTGAGTGGATTGCCTGAGCCCGCGGGTTCGAGACCCGCCTGGGCAGCGAGACCTCATCTCCATAATAAATCAAAAAATCAGCTGGGCGTGGTCGCGCATGCCTGTAATTCCAGCTACCTGGAAGGCTGCGGCGGAAGGATCGCCGGAGCCCAGCGGGTCGAGGCTGCGGTGGCCGGGAGCGGCCACTGCACTCCAGTCTGGGCGACAGAGTGAGACTCCAACTCAAAAAAAAACAAAAAAACAAAAAAAAAGAAAGGGAGGCTGGAAGTGCCGACCAGGTGGATCCCAGAGCAGGACTGCATGCCAGTTGTTGGTTGGGCCGCTGTCCTGGGGCCTAGGATGTATGGGTGTCTGGGAGCACCTGGGCCTCCCTCTTGGATGGCGAGGCTTTTCACTGGTGATGTTAATCTCCACCACTTGGGTAAGGTAGCACTTTCCAGCTTTCTCTATCGTAAGGTTTCCATTTTTCCTTTTCCACATTTGTTCTTTAAAAGCCATTCACTAAATCCAGCTTATGCTCAAGGGAGCTGGAGAGTGAGGGAGGAGGGGACCTATGGACATTATTTGGAATGTTTCAGTGTGGGAGACCTCTCCCATTTGTTTATTCAGTCATTTATATCAGAGTGGGCTCACGGAAATTTATTTTATCCTTTAGGCTGTAATTCATTATCATATGACTTTGCTCAAAGTATTCCAGCTTTGGCCATTAGGAACTCTTCCAGCTTGACTCTTGTGTTCCTTTAACATGTTTCCATTCTTCTGTTTTGAACACTTCCTTATTTTCTGGCACTAAAGCTTACCCCAGGCTTTTTTATTTTCATTGTCCCAATCCTAGAATTCACCATTTCTCCAAAAAGCCCTGTTTACTTTTGAGATAGGAGTTGCACTGAGAGTAGTTTCATAGGATGAACAGCAAAGCTAATATCTCAAGAAACTGAGACCGTAGGTTACTGTCTGAGACCCCACAGAGAAAAACCAGGATGTGGTTAAGAACCAATTAAAGCCAGCTAGAACCAAGATGGCAACTAATTTGTTGCTACTGCAACCTTGCCGCTCACTATAAAACATGAGCGTACTAGATGACATACCCTCCAGCACCATGACAGTTCCAACCCTGTCCATTTATGTAGCAAAATGGCTGGAACCTCAATTCTTAGAACTCCCCACCTGTTTTTCAGGAAACTCGTGAATATTCCATTTCTTGATTAGCATGTAAGCAAGAGTTAACTATAAAATTAAAACCCCAGCGTTATATGCTGCTGTTCGATAGCTCGGCTAAGGCTATGGAGTAACCTGTTGTCATTTCTGTACCTTTGCTTTCGTTTTCCAACTGTAACTCAGCGATATATGGAGGTTACTCAGTTCATAGAGTAGCATTTCTGTTCTTCCTTTCAATAAACTTACTTTTGCTCTACTTTGTCAGCTTGCCTTGAAATTTTTTTCATGCACAGCCAAGAACCCGCTAGATCTCTTTGGCTAGATCCCAACTTTGGGGTCCCCTGTCCTTTGTTACTTTTATTGCAGGATGGTATTTAGAAACCAAGATCTGGGCACTTGGTAAGCTCATTGCAACTGGGTATCGTTCGTCTCTCAGTGGACAAAGATAGGATACACATGCATGTACTAATCCAGGTACATACACATTTCTGTAATTATTTCTATATATATTCAGCTAAACAAATTAATACTGATGTCTCTAACTGTAATCCGGTCCCACAAGATTCATTCTAGCCTTCCCTCCTTATTTGTGGTTCTGTTTTCTGATAGTAAGAAACCTAGTTTTCACCAGCTGTCATCCGTTCATAGCCCCAGCATACGTGAAAGCAGGTTCAGAATTGTTCATCTGTGTCCAGCAAGGGATTTACCAACTAGAGTACTGCGCAGTGTTTATATACGATTCTTTTTGCCTTTAACCTTATTTTTTCCCATCTAAACACTGCCAAAGTTACTTCAGTTCCTTTCCCTACCACCTCATCATCTTCAAGGGGGTTATGTAATATAGTTGTAATATGGTTGGACTCTTTCTCATAACTTGTATTTCTTCCTGGAATTCTTCCAATATCCTGTTTTTAAAAAATGTAATTTGTATATAAATATTAAAGTTCATTCTTTTTGGCATACAGTTCTGTGGATTTTACAAATGCATAGAATTATGCATTTACCACTCTAGTACCATATAGAACAGTTCCATCACCCTAACATTACCTTGTGTTTCCCCTTTGTAGTTATCCATATGCTCTTCCAACCCCTATATATTTTCCATCACTGTAGTTTTGACTACAGTGAGCAGTCGGGAATGACATAATTAGTCTTATAGCATCCACTGCCCTGTATTTATCTCTGGTATTGTGGCTTTGAGAGCTAGAACCACAGTGATAGTCTTAGACAAAATGGTAAAAACAGCCATGGTAAACACAACTCCAGATGCCGTTTGTTGGAGGATGCAGGTGGTGATATTGGAACAGCCAGTAAAGAGTAAGAAGCAGAGGAAGCACAGGAGGAAGGACATGAGTGGGATATAACTGAGAGTTTGGTTATTAGCCTGGACTATTGGAGTGTCTCTATACAGAGACTCAACTATAGCTGTGAGGACAGAGAGGCAAAGAACTGCACAGGCAAGCACCATCCCCATGGGCCCTTTATATGCCCAAGAAGGTCATGATCTTTGGGTGGCAGTGATTTCACTCACTATTTGAGTTTGGTCTTTTAAGCACTTCACATATTGTTTCATATCTGGCAAGAAAAACCAGGTGCCGTTATCTTGGATTCAATAATTCTCATGTCCCCCATTCCCTGAAACTCACATTTGGCAAGGTTGCTATCATTAGACACTAAAGACAGGAATTTTACAAAGAAGAAAATTCCAAGTTAATGCTATGTTTTCTTGGCATATAAAGGGCCAAGGAGACCTCCTTTGTTTGTCTTCCTGTGCAAAGGAGCAAGTTTTTTTCTTACAAACAAAAAATCATACTCAACTATATCACTTAAATATAGGTAGGAGGACATATCTTGGATTCATTCACTCTAAAAACCAAGCAATTATTGATAATCTTCAGTGATAGACCAGTTCCCAAGCTCTGCAGGTATAGAGGTGATTGTGATATAAACTCTGTCTCAAGAAGCTTCAACATTACATTATTTCTGCTATCCAAATAATTATTTATCTTAATTAGCCTTTATCTTATTGATGTTCATTTCCATTATTTTTGATCAGATTTGAATAACTTCATATTTAAAGTAACTCCTAATGAGACTGCTGTCTGTCTTGAATCTTTCTCATCCATTCAGTCACATCTAGTTATGTTTCTATTATTTCAATTCTTTCATGTTCCTTTTTTTCTTAAAATCCTACAGGTTGTTTTCATGTTTTTCTACAGCAGTGATTCTCAAACATTAGTGCACATTGAAATAATCTGGAGGTCTTGTTAAAACAGTTTTCTGGCTCCTACTCCCAGAGTTTCTGATTCAAAAACTCTAAATTTGCATTTCTGATAAGTTCTGATGCTGGTGCTGTTGGTATGGGTACTATATTTTGAGAACCTCTGTTCTCAATAGAGTCCAAACTCTTAGCGATTTGAAAAAAGTGTCTATTATTATCTAGTTTCTACCTACCTCTCCTGTTGCACCTTTTTTTTTTTTTGGAGAGTATGGTAGGGAGGATAAGGAAATTAATTTTATTGTGCACCTGTGGTATTCAAGGCAATTTGCTAGATATTTAATATATCTCATTTAATTAGTACACAATCTTGTGAGTTAGGTAGATGATAGTAACCATTTTGCAGAAGAAAATAAGACAAAAAAGAACTTAAGTTGCCCACTTGAGGCCTTGGAGGCAGTGTAGGTAGAGTGAGGATCTGAACTCAAGACCAGGGCTGGGACTAGAGTGAGGCAAGTAAGTCAACTGGGGTACAAATTTCAAGGAAGCACACACCTTCAGATGCAATCTCTGCCCTTACATTACCCTGAGAATGAGTGCCTCCTTAAGTTTTGAACTCTAGACACCTCACTTGCCTTACCCTGCTCAAGACTATCTGACTCCAAAGCCCGTGATCTTCCCATTGCACACCCTTTGCTAGCTTTAATGTTCATTATAATGCTTTATCTTTAAAAATTTATTCTCTTAGAATTACAGGACTTTAGCTGGGCTCGGTGGCTCAGCCTGTAATCCCGTGCCTTTGGGAGGCTGAGGTGAGTGGATTGCCTGAGCCCGCAGGCTCGAGACCCACCTGGGCAACTTTGTGAGACCTCATCTCTACAACAAATAAAAAAATTAGCCGGGCATGGTAGTGCACGCCTGTAGTTCCAGCTATTTGGAAGGCTGAGGCAGAAGGATCGCCGGAGCCCAGCAGGTTGAGCCTGCGGTGGCTGGGAGTGGCCACTGCACTCCAGTCTGGGCGACAGACTGAGACTCCAATCCTCTTGCCTTGGCTATCATCAATAACTCAAAAAACAACAGATGCTGGAGAGGATGCGAGGAAAATGGAACATTTTTACACTGTTGGTGGGAGTGTAAACTAATACAAACTCTGGGGAAAACAGTTTGGCAATTACTAAAAGATCTAAAAATCAACCTTCCATATGACTCCACAATCCCACTTCTGGAAATACACCCAGAGGAACACAAATCACTCTATGAAAAAGATACCTGTACACACATGCTTATTGCAACATTATTTACAATAACAAACACATGGAACCAACCATGCTGCCCATTGAAAGAGGACTGGATTTTAAAAATGTGGTATATATACATGATGGAATATTACACAGCCATAAATAAGGACAAAATTATGAACTTTGCAGCAACTTGGATAGACTTAGAGGCTATGATACTGAGTGCTCTATCACAGAAACAAAGATCCGAGAACCACATGTTCTCATTCATAAGCTGACCTTAAACAATTATCATAATACTATACAAAAGGAATTGGCAACAGTGGGAAACTGCCAGGGTGGGGGGCACATCTCATCAACGAGTACCTGCATAATGAACATTTGTATACCTAATCCTAAATTGTATCCCACATCTTTAAAATTAAAACAAATTACAAAAAAAGGATATGGATAAAAGTTATACTCTGGTGAACAATCTTTTCACATTGTGCTCCCAGGATATGCAAACCTAAAATGCCATAACGTATAACCAGGAGACTTTGTCTATTGGAAAAGATATTTGCAAAGGGACTCTCTCCAATCATGCTGGAAAGGCACATACCAGGTCTTGTTAACCAACCCGTGCACTGATGAGCTTGAAGGAGTTGATTCCTGGATACAGGTATCCCATCTGAAGAAAGCACAAACTTTTGATTAAATCTGCACTCCTATTGACAAATTAAAACTAACAGAATTAAAGAACATGGTACCTGAGGTAGACAGCTTTTCCTAGGATGACGAGATCAGGCCTGTATATCTTTTCCCCACTGTTATTCTTTATTTTGCTCTCTCCCTCTTTTTCCTGGAAGGACAACACCCTTATCTGCAGCATTTTCCAGTCTGTTGCCACAGGAGTAGACCTTATTGACTGTTGGATGTGCCATCAAAACCCTCAACGTGCTCATAATGCTAATGGCCCTGTGGTTCTCCAACTAACAAATATCACTGGTACCCTAACAGCAGGTTGTACACCTGGATATTTTTATAGAGTTAAACTTTCCCTTCAACGTGTATACTTTGTCTAATTTGGTCAAACCAGTGACCTCCTAATTGGGATCCTGAAATATACAAGAGAACAAAACTTACAAATCTCCACAAAAGAATTCCCAAATTTGTAAAAATAAATTATTGGAATTAATAAAAAAGAATTATTAACTGGACGTAATAACAAAACAGATTCATGGTTTAACTTAATGGTTTATAGAAGTATTATCTCCAAAAGAATCATATACACTTCACCCTGATACATGTTCACTTGTGAATAGGGGAACTTAATTTGAGACATATGGATAATAGGAGGCCAATATAGGCTGGACTATTTGCTTTCATGCCAGCTCACAATAGGTCTGAATCTGCTCCCTGGAATATCTTTTGACTACCCCCCTCACTGTGTGAAAGAGTCACACCTGAGTTAACTGGTGGGTAACTCTGGCCTTGCTTCTTTTGCCAGAGCCCTTGTACCAGAGCATGGCATACCTGCTAATGCAGAAATGATAAGAAATGTATCCATTCTCTAGGAGTTCTCACAGAATCCATTGCAGAGGCCATCACTGCACAATACCATTCATTTATTTTTCTTGCTAGAGATTGCCCTCGATTAATTATTAGCCAAACAAAGTGGCATCTGTACTATTGCTGATATTACATGCTGTACCTGGATAAATTACTCTTGGGGAAGTTGAGGCCCAGTTACAGAAAGTGACAAAACAGGCTACATGGCTTCAACAAGTCTCACTCAGTTCCCCCATGGTCTCTTGATTTATTTAGTGGGCTACCTAGGTTCATGGCTCAAAATAATTTTGCAAACTGGGGTGACATATTTCTATGTTTTTACTCTGTATTATCCTTTTAAAAACTTCATGGCTGTTGCTTGCCAAATTTCTTCTGAAATATAACACCTAACAGAGTAATGCTGGCCTAGTGTTTAGTGACTTTTCTTGATAAGGAAAATCCTAGATCATCTGAGATTAGATGGCATTTAGCTAACTTAGTCTTTAAGTAAGAGAAAATGCAGCAAGTAGTAGATATGGTGATGGGCTTCCTAGGTCCCCCTTTAGTGAAGGATTTTTTTGTCCCAGCTGCTAGCAGTGCTGTCAGTCCCTGAAGGGATTGCCTCGGCTGCAGAGAGCAAGTGTATCCAAGGTTGTGTCCCTTTCTGGGGTGGTCCATGTCAAATGAAAGATTAAAGGAGTAATACAAAGAACAGGCTATTTTATCCCAACTTGGGACACCGAGGTGCCATTCTAGCTCCAGAGTTTCCTGTGGTGTTGGCCCAAGTTGTCATTAGTCCTACATTAAGTTAAAATTTGTCCACTCCTGCTTTTTTTCCCCATTCCCTTCCACATGTGCTGATCCCAGGGTTATTCCTTAATAAACATCCTGAATGCTAAGCTCTGTCTTGGAGTTTGCTTCCCATGAAACCAAACATGTGACAGTTTGTGTTCAAACCAAAATAAACCTAACCAAACCAAACCAAGTAAAAGCAGCCACTAACTAAAATAGAGTTTTCGAACTGGATTATTCTCTGCTCTCTACTCAGATAGCAAAAAGACTTTGTCGTTGGTTGCATAAGGAGCACAGATAATCTCTGGCACAAGGTGGAGATCAGTTGTCAAACCTTTCATTAGTGATGAATTGTGACAGTAAAATGGTGGAAAAAATGTGTTTGCTTATGTGATTATCTGGCATTTTAGAAACATATGGGGAACAGTAACAATGGAATAGAGCAGTCATAAGTAAACTACATGGATACTATGGAAATAGATGATTAAAAAATGAGAGCAATTAATTGGTAATTGTAAACTAAGTGTGAAAGTCAAAAGGGCTACTAGGTAACATACAATGATACTCTAATCTCCTGCAGTGGGACGGCAGAGAATACATAACCAAGCCAAAGATTTAATTGCCAGAATAGCTGATGACGTTATGCTAAGTGAAATAAGCCAGACACAGAAAGACAAATACTATATAATCTCATTTATGTGTGGAATGTAAAATAGTCAAACTAATAGAAGCAGGTGGTAGAATGGTAATTGCCAGGGGCTGGAAAGAAGGAGATATGAGGAGATAATGGCTAAAATATACAAAGTTTTAGTTATGTAAGATAAATACATTTTGAAGTTCAACTATACAACATAGTGGCTATAGCTAACAATACTGTATTGTAGACTTAAAATTTTGAAAGAGGGTAGACATTAAGTATTCTTACTACACACACACACACACACACACACATACACACACACACAAATAACAAAAAGGATGAGAGAATACTTTGGAAGGTAACGGATATATGTCTTGATGGTAGCGATGGCATAACCCCACATTCATCATGTTGCATACATTCAACATACAGCTTTTTTCATGTCTGTTATAACACAGTAAAGTGATGCTTTAAAAAGGAAGTTAAATTCTCAAAAAAAAAAAAAGAATTTGCTACGCCAAGTTCAGTGCTGTGATTAGAAAAGTATAGAACCTTAGCACATGGAATGGTGGCAGCAAGATTGATGCTCCTCAAAATCTTGAGTTCCCAGGTTTCCCTGAACCCTTTGATTCTTCAGAAGTGGGTTACTCCTTCCTATTAAGAGCTAGCATTCATCCCTTGTTTATTGATGATGCAGAAAAGAGTTTGACAAAGTTCAACACCAATTCATGACAAAATATCGTAACAAAGTTTCAATATGAGGAAACTTTTTCAACCTGATAAAGGGCATCTATAAAAACCTACAGCAAACATCATACATAATGAAGAAAGACTAAATATTCATCCCTATGATAGAGAACAGCGAGAGGATTCTGCTCTTAACATTTGTATTTCAACATTGTGCTAGGTGTTCTAGACACTGCAATCAGGCAGAAAGAAATAAAAATGCGTCAGGTTCTGGTTCAAGATGGCTGATCAGAAGCAGCTAGTAGGGACCTCTTTCACAGAACTAAATTAAAATAACAAGTGAATACTAGCACTTCAAGTGGGCCATCTAATAAAGCACATTGAATTTCACCAGAGAAGCAATAGGAACCACAGAAAACAGAAAGCAGCGAGCCCAGCAGCTGCTGAGCTGGAACCAACATGGAGCTGGAAGAGGCTTCCTAACACAGGGAAGGATGAGTGAATGAGAAACCCCTGGGGTTCCTTACCTCTCCCATGGACCTTTGCAATTCTAATCACAGGAGGGTCCTTCCTTCCTACCAGGCTGACATGAAAAGAAATAGCAAAAGAAAAAGGATAGAAAGAGAGAGAGACTTTTAAACATCTGATCTGCCAAGCTTAGAAAGGACAGAGTCAGCTTACAACAGCAAAACAGTACTAATTCTTGCCATTTTCCTCCTTTCTTTTCAACCAGTAAGGAAGCAAGACAGAGAATAAAACAAAACAGTCAGACCTCCACTTTCTCACTGTGGACTTTCAACCCAAAGCAGTGCCCAAAACAGCAGAAGCAAGAAAATTTAATGCTAAATCAGGCTTAGGGTTTTGATTTAGCTAACTACTGCCTTGAGACTGTGCTTTCTGTCTGTTACATAAGAATGAGCCCAAAACTCATGGGAAAGGTGGCGGCAGAGCAAGATGACTGAATAAAACCCTCCAGCAGTTATCTCCCCACAAGATCACTGAATTGAAAAACTACTCATGCAGGAAAGTATCTTCATAAGCATCAAAATATCAGGTGAGTGATTACAGTACCTGGTTTTGACATAATAACAAGAAAAGAGGCTTTGAAGAGAGGAGGAAGAATAGTCTTGCATTGCATATATCATTTCTCATCTAACCCCAGGCAGCACTGTATATATAGAGAATCTGATGGAAGGATAACAAAGTGTGATAATTTACATTGAAAAACAGTGCTTTCCTGTCACAGTGGAACACAACACAGGACAGAATTTTGCTGGTGCCTATGGAAGAAGCATTTAGACCAGCGCAGGGACATAGGGAAATTCTCTGCCCCAGTGGGAGGAACCCGAGTCCCAGCTGACTTTATTACCACCTGAATAAAGTTGTCTGGGGCTTCAAATACATTTAAGTGGCAGTCACATCATAAAGACTTCAGTCCTTTGGCAAGTCCTGATGCCACGCTGGTCTCAGAGACACTTGGACTTGGGGTGTGACCCAGTGCAACAACAGCTATGGTGGCCACAGGGTGCCTCTGTCACTCCTCTGCCAATATCAGGCAGTGCACATTAGAGAGAGCTTTCTGCTTGGGGGAAGGAGAGAAAAGAGCACAGAGTACTTTGTCTGCATCTTGCATACCAGTGCAGTCACAGAAAATACAGCACTGGGTAGATTCCTGAAGCCCCCAGTTCCAGGCCCTGGATTCCAGGCTGGATGACATTTCTAGACCCACCCTGGGCCAGTAGGGAATTCACTATTCTGGTGGGATGAATGCAGTCATAGCAGAACTCACTACCAGCTGGTTAAAGTGGGCTTGGGCCTTGAATGAACATTAACAGCAGTCATACACAGTAATGGCCATGGTCTTGAATGACCCCAGTACTGTGTTGTTTTGGAAGACAGGCTCCAGATGCAGCCCAGCACACAGCCAGCTGTGGTGGCCACAGAAGTGTCCACATCACCCTTTCCTCAACTCCAGGCAGCCCAGCACAGAGACTCCTTTTGATCTGGGGAAAGAGAGAAGAGAGGAAAAAGAGCGAGACTTTGCCTGGTAACCCAGGGAATTATCCTTTGTCTTCCACAAATCCACCAGGACTGTGTAGGAGTCTGCAAGACTCACAGTGTTCATTGGCTTGGCATTCAACGGGCTTACGCACCTCCTAGTGGTGAAATGGCTTAGGTTATAAGACTCAATTCCCCTTGAATTCTTGAGAGGGATTTCAAGAAGGACAGATACAAGAGAGGATTCAAGATGGCCACAATGGAGCAGCAGACCAAGTCGCTGATAGATGTTGAGCAATGAGGAGAGTAGGGACCAAACCGCTGATAGATGGAGACCCAGCAAAAGTCTCTTGAACACATAGCAACCAGAAAACAATGGCAGACATGGGAATCTGGGTGCCCCATCTCCCATCATGAGCCAGGCTGTCACAGAAACTTAAGCCCTGTCTGGTGAATGAGAGTGGGTGAGTGCACCTAAGATGCCTTGGGTCTGTTCACCCTCTTCCAGCCATATGTGAGTTGTTGATCCCACATGGGAGGAGTGTGTGTCAGGGCACAGTGGCAGGTAACTGAACTCCAAGTGAAACAACAACAAAACAAAAAATCCTCACTCTGGGTAGCTGTGGGCATGGCTTCCATCAGCAGAAAGCCCACTTGCAGAATGAAACTTGCTTGCTGGTGCACAGTCCATCTTCTAGCCAGGTCAGGAAGAAATACCTCTAAGCCTTGTGTGCCTACAGGGTAGATCCTCTCTCCCCTCCCCCATGGCAGGGAAATTGCTCTTTTTCAACAGTACAGTGTAGACTTGAACAGGAAGGAACACTATGAAAGACATCCAAAGGCTTTCTCAGTAGGAAGGTTTCTGGGCTACAAACCTCAGAGACCAGCTGGCAGGACCCTTACCCCTACCTGCTCTCCACAGTGCTGAGCAGGAGTTACTACAATTGAGAAATAGGCCACACGGTGGTGCAAGGAACAAAAGTGAATGCCTGTCCCTCTCTCACTGAGTGACCTATATTGAACCAAGGAAAGGGCCCTAGAACTTCAGAGCAACAAAACCAAAGGGAATTACAGAGAGAAGAGAGGCCTATCACAAACGAGGAAAAATCAACAAAAATATAGGCAGTCCTCAAAGTATTAAAAAGACAGTGCCTGAAAAAAACAACTATCAGAGCACAAGTAAAATAAACCCTCCCAAAGGACCTGCCCCAGATGACAATCACAGAAGTCAGAGATTGGATGGATAAAATGAGCAGAGAGAATCAAGAGAACCTAGAAGAAAACTCACCAGAGTTGTACAGGAAGTAAAAACGAAGTTGGCCAATTTCAAAAAAGCTTGGTCTGAAATACTGGAAATGAAGAACTTCATCCTTGAATTTAAAAACATAAAAACAAGCTAGGGAGCAGAATCAATCAGGCAGAGTAAAGAATCTCAGACCTTGAAGACCAAAATAGTGAACTAACCCAGTCTGTCATAAACAGAAAAAAAAGCTCAATAAGAAAGGGCAAAGCCTCTGAGAGATGTGGGACTATGTCAAGAAGCCAAATCTATGCCTGATTGGTATCCCCAAGCAGAAAGGGAAACTGAGAACACCATGAAACAAATATTCCATGAGATCATCTAAGAAACTCACTATATCTCACTAGGGAGGTGACCATGCAAGCACAAGAGACTCAGAGAACACCCACAAGGTTTCACATGAGAAGACCATTCTCAAGACACATAGTAATCTGCTGCCACAAAGTAAGCAGGAAAGCAACAAACCTAAAGGCATCACGAAAGAAAGATCAGATTACCTACTGGTGAATATTCATCAAAATTTCTCCAGACTTATCTGCAGAAGCCCTACAAGCCAGAATGAACCAGAGTCCCTTAAAGATAAGCCAGAATGAACCAGAGTCCCTTAAAGATAAGCCAGAATGAACCAGAGTCCCTTAAAGATAAGCAATTCCAGTCACAAATTTCCTATCCCACCAAGATAAACTTCATCAGTGATAGAGAATTAAAATCCTCCCCAACATCCAATCCTTAAGAGAATATGCTGCCTCCAGATCAACCCTTCAGGAGATGCTTAAGAAGGTCTTGAACACAGAAAAAAAAAAAGTCATACCCATCACAAAAGTACAGGCAAGCACAGGGTCAACAGAGCATATAGAAACTCATCAAAATAAAGTACACACATATATAAATATAAAAGTAAAAAGGAAACAAAGCATCCCCCAAAGAATCCTATGGCAGGGATAAACTCTCACATTTCAATATTCAATTTGAATGTGAATGGACTAACTGTGTCACTGAAGAGTCATAGAATGGTAAACTGGATAAAGAAACATGATCCAACTGTCCTCTGTCTCCAGGAAACTCATCTCACTGCAAAGGACACCCATAGGCTCAAAGCTGAGGGCTGGCAAATGATCTTTCAGGCAAATAGAAAACAGAAGAAAGCAGGAGTAGCTACTCTGATATCAGACATCAGACGTTGAACCATCAAAAGTTAGAAAGGACATGGAAGGACACTACATAATAATAAAAGACTCAATCCACTAGCAAGAAATATTAATCTTAAACATGTATGTACCCAACCCAGGAGCACTAGGTTTTATACAACTACTAAATAAACTAAGAGAGGACAAAGACTTTTACACAATCAGAGTTAGAGATCTAAATACCCCACTGACAACTCTAGATAGATCATTGAGGCAAAAAAAAAGCAACAAACATCTGAAACCTTAACCTTAAGATCAATCAAATGGATTTAATAGACATCAACAGAACACTCCACCAACATCTACAGAGTATACCTTCTACTCATCAGGGCATGGAACATATTCCCAGATCAATCACTTTCCCAGACATAAATTAAGCACGAACAAATTTCAAAAGATTGAATAATATCATGCATTTTTTTTAGATCACAGTGAAATAAAAATAAATATCACCACCCCAAAACACTCAAGACATGTACACTAAGCAACATGTCATTAAACAAATTAATACAGATATCAAGACAGAAATAAAAAGATTCCTGGAACAATAAAAAACAAAGACACATCGAATCAGATTCTCTGGGATGCCATGAAAGCAGTATTGAAAGGAAGATTCATAGCATTGCACACACACCTCAAGAAAATAGAAAGATCACAAGTAAATGGCCTAATGTCATACCTAAGGGAGCTGGAAAGGCAAGATCATCTAGATCTTAATTTCAGAGGAAAAATCCAGGTCACTAACGTAAAATCACAGTTGCAGGATATAGAAGAAAAAAATCATAGAAAGGATCAACAAGACAAAAACCTTGTTCTCTTAAAAGGATAAATAAGACTGATGGACCCCTGGACAGATTGACTAAACACACACACACACACACACACAGAGAGAGAGAGAGAGAGAGAGAGAGAGAAAGTTCAAACAAGCACAATTAGAAACAAAAAAGGCAAAGTCATGACTGACCCTGAAGAAATTCAGAAAGATTATCAGTGATGACTATGAACACCTGTTTGCAAATAAACTAGAAAATCTAAAGGAAATGGAGGACTTTCTGACATTAGATAACCTCCCAAGGTTGAAACCAAGAAATTGTAACTATAAAAGATCAATGACAATCCAGATAATTGACTCAGTCATAAGAAATCTCCCCACAAAAAGAAACCCTGGACCAGGAGGCTTCCCAGTAGAATTCTGCAAAGCATAGAAGGAGGATCTGATAACAATCTAATTGATAGTATTCCAGGCAATCAAGAAAGATGGACTTCTCCCCAAGTCATTTAGTGAAGGTAACATCATACTGATACTCAAACCCAGCAAAGACTCAACAAGGAAAGAGAATTACATCAAGGTCAATCTCTTTGATGAACACAGATGCAAAAATTCTCAACAAGGATCTAGCAAATCAGGTCCATCAACATATCTCAAGGCTCTTCCACCAGGACCATGTGAATTTCATTTCTGGGTTGCAGGGCTGGTTTAACATTTGAAAAACCATGAATGTAATTCAGCACATTAATAGATGTAAAACCAAGAACCACATGATTATAGCATGATACAGATAAAGAATTTGACCAAATTCAGCATTCCTTCTTGATAAAAACCCTTGAGCACAGAGGGAACATTCCTTAAAACAGTAATAGTCATCTATGACAAACCCACCGCCAACCTTTTGTTCAATGGGCAGAAGCTAGAAGTATTCCCCCTAAAACCAGGAAGAAGACAAGGATGCCCATGTTCACCCCTCCTATTCAATATAGTGCTGGAAGTCCTAGTCAGAACAATCAGGCAAGAGATGAAAATTGGGGGTATCCAAATAGGTAAAGAGGAAGTTAAGCTATTCCTCTTTGTGGATAATATAGTTTTATGCCTTGAAAATCCTAAAGAGTCTGTCAAAAGCCTCCTCACACTGATGAATGAATTTTATAAAGTCTTGGGCTACAAAGTCAATGGCAAAAGACAGTTGCATTTCTGTACCAGCAATGAGCAGGTGGAGAACCAAATAAAAAGTACAATTCCACTCACAATAGCCAACAAAATAATGAAATACCTTGGCATCCACCTAACGAGATAAGTGAAAGACCGTTACAGTAAGAACTACAAAATGCCCCTCAAAGAAATCAAGGATGACACAAACAAATGGAAAAACATTCTATGCTCATGGAGTGGAAGAATCAATATTGTCAAGATGTCCATCCTACACAAGGCAATTTAGAGATTCAATGCAACACAAATCGAATTACCATCTTCATTTTTTTCAGATCTGGAAATGACAAGACAGAAATTCATATGGAAATAGGAAAGAACACGGATAACCAAAATAATCCTCAGCAAAAGTAACAAAGTGGATGGCATAACATTGCCAGATTTTAAGCTTTATTATAAGATTTTAGTAACCAAACAGCCTTGTATTGGTAAAAGAATAGGCACATAGACCAATGGAACAGGACAGAGATCCCAGAAGCAAAAATATGATTTCTTAACAACTCATCTTTGACAAAGCTACCAGTAGCAATCACTGGAGAAAGGAGACTATATTTAGCAAATTGTGTCAAGAAAACTGGCTGACCACATGCAGAAGAATGAAACTGGACTCCTACCTATCACCATATGTTTTTTAAAAACCTCAAAATGGGTCAAAGACCTAAACATAAAACTTAAAACTATAAGAATCCTAGAAAAAAAAATAAGAAACATCTTTATGCACATCAAAGTAGGCAATGAATCTTGATCAGTTCCCCAAAATGAATGCCATAAAAGCTAAGATAGACAAGTGGAACCCTATCAGATGAAAAGCTTTTGCACAGCAAAAGAAACCATCAAGAGAGTAAAGAGACAACCCACAGAATGCGAAAAAAATATTTGCAAATTATGTATCTAATGAAATCTTAACATCAAGAATCTACAAGGAACTCAAAGAGAAAGGAAAAACAAACAATTCTATTAAAAAGTAACCGAAGGACATGAACACTTTTAAAAAGACATCATACAAGGAGCCAACAGACACATGAAAAAATACCCTCACTAACCATCAGAGAAATGCAAATCAAAAGTACAATAAGATATCACTTAGCTTCAGTAAGGATGACTGTTATTGATAAGTAAAAAAAAACAGCAGATGCTGGCACAGATGTGGAGCAAAGGGAACGCTTCTACACTGTTGGTGGGAGTTCAAGCTAGTTCAACCTCTACGGAAAGCAGTGTGTTGATTCCTAAAAGATTTAAAAATTAACCTTCCATATGATCCAGCAATCCCTTTCCTGAGAAAATATACCCAAAGGAACATAAATTATTCTACAAAAAAGACATTTCCATATGCATGTTTGTTGCTGTATTATTCACAATAGCAAAAACATGGAACAAATCCTACTGCTTTATGAAAGTGGACTAGATAAAGAGAATGTGGTATATACACACGATGGAATATTACATAGTCATAAAGCAGAACAAAATTTTGCAGCAAATTGGATGGAGTTGGAGACCATCATACTAAGTGAACTAGCACAGAAAGAACTGTATACTGCATTTTCTCACTCATAAGTGTGCCATGAACATCAGTCACATTATCACAAGGTTCATAACCAGGAGGAGTGAGGGCCAGCTAGAATCTCAAATTTCACTTGTATGTAGCTACTTATGTAGTTAAAATTCTAACTTGAACCCCACATTTCTTTTTTTTAAACTAAGAAAGACACAAATAAGCCTAGACTGTGAAGATTGGCAGATTCAATGCCCATGTATAGGTGAACATCTATAAGCACTGAGAACATCTAGGAAAATACGACCTCACCAAACATAATAAATGAGGCATCAGTGACCAATCCTGGAGTGCTGGAGACAAGTTTTATGTGAGACAAGGAATTCAAAATAACTTTCTTGAGGAAATCAATGAACATCAAGATGACACCAAGAAGGGTTTTAGGATGCTACCAGATAAATTTAACAAAGAGATGGAAGTAATTTAAAATGTAGGTAGAAATTCTGGTGCTGAAAAATTCAATTTACAAACTAAAAAATGCATCAGAGTCTCCCAACAGGAGAATGGATCAATTAGAAGAAATAATTAGTGAGTTCAAAGACAGACCATATGAAAATACACAGTCAGAGGAGGATTAAGAAAATAGGATAGGATAAAAAAGAATAAAGCATAACTACAAGATAAAATAAATACCCACAAAAGGACAAACCTAAGAGTCACTGGTCTAAAGAAAATGTAGACAGTGAGAGGTTCGGGTAGAAAGCTTATTCAAAAATTATAACAGAGAAATTTCCCAACCTAGAGAAAAGTATGAATATTTGAATGCAAGAAGGTTATAAAACACCAAGAAAATCAACCCAAATATGAGTAATTCAAAGCATATTATAATCAAATTTTCAAAGTCCAGGATAAAAAAGTCTTAAAATCAGCAAAAGAAGGGAAGCAAGTAGCATATAAAGGAGCTCCGATACATCTGGCAAACGATTTCTCAGTGCAAACCTTATAGGACAGGAAAGAGTGGGATGACATATTCAAAGTGCTGAAGAAGAAATGCTTCCAATGAAAGCATAAATGGACAAATGAGATCACATCAAACTAAAAAGACACCATGTAGCAAAGAAAGCAATCAAAAAGCGAAAAGACAATCTACAAAATGGGAGAAAATATTTTCAAAGCACCGATCTGATAAGGTACTAATAACCAGAATATATAAAAGCTCAAGCAACAGGGAAAAAAATGAAAACAAAAATTCAATAAAAAAATAGGCTAATGATCTGAATAGACCTCTCAGAAGAAGACATTCAAATGGTCAACAGGTACATGAGAAAATGCTCAACATCACTAATATCTCAAAGAAGTGCAAATCAAAATGACGATGATATATTATCTTACCCCAATTAAAATGGCTTTTATCAAATAGACAGACAATAATGAATAGTGGTGAGGATATGAGCAAGGGAATCCCTGCATGCTGTTGGTGGGAATGTAAATTACAATATACACTCCTGTAACATTATAATAGCCGCTATGAAGAACAGTATGGAGGTTCTTTAAAGAGCTAAAGTAAAACTACCATCCCACTACTAGATATATACCACCTCAAAAAGAAAATCAACTTATCAAAGAGATGTCTGCACGTTCATGTTTAGTGCTGCACTGTTTACAACAGCCAAGATATGGAATCAACCTATATGTATGTCAAAGGGTGAATGGATAAAGAAAGTGTTGTGCATATGCACAGTGAAATACTATTCAGCCGTAAAGGCAAAATTCTGACTTTTGCAACAGCATGGTTGGAAGGGTACACATGAATGGAACTCAGTGAAGAGAGCCAAACACAGAAAGACAAATATCATATATGTTCTCATCTACATGTGGGAGATAAAAATTGAGCTCATGGAGGTCAATAGTAGAATAATGGTTACCAGAGGCTGGAAAAAGCAGTGGGGAGGTGGGAAGGGGGTGGGAGGATAAAGGGGAATGTTTAATGGGTACAAAAATAGAGTTAGATAGAAGGAATAAGATCTACTGTTTGGTGGCACAATAGGGTCACTGTAGTTAGCGACAATTTACCGTGTATTTCAATATAACTAAAAGGGTAGAATTGGAATGTTCCTAACACACAAAAATGTTGACTGATTGAGGTTATGGTTACCCCAGTTACCCTGATTGGCCATTACATATTCTATGCATGTAATGAAATATCACATGCACCTCATAAATCTGTACAACTATTATGCATTCATAATGGTTAAAAATAAAAAAAATTTAAAAACTCATGCACCCATCAGTCTTATATGGGGAATGGGTGTAGAGTTGTTAATAGAAGTCGGAGCAGAAAAAAAAAAATTGCTTTTTGATTGTGTCTGGAATCATGCTTACTCAACACCCTGGTACAGATCCTGCTGAGTTCAGGATTTTGTATTTCATATGTTGGCATCCAGACCCCTAATCATCCTGAAACCTCTTTTCTGATTATACTTCAAGTTTGTCAGGATTTTTTTCTTTTAAAACACAGCACTTATGTAGGCTTATGCCTAGAATTACAGCTTTTCAAAGTCTTTCCTGAGTCTTGTTACTGTTGCCTACCAGTGTTCCTCCTCAGCACTTTGAAGGCATTTAATTCACCAGAAGGCGGGGCTGATGGCCATATTCAGGGGAGGATGGGTTTACTTGCCCTAGGAAGGACACACACATGCACATGCATGCACACATACACACACCCAAATCAAACATTCCTCAAAGTTATTCCATGTTGCTCATAAATACCCCAAAGAGATTCACCGGTGGGTTAAAATCCTGCCCACTTCATGCAAGGCTTTTTGTACACATCAAGGTTTCCACTCAAATCCCTGGAACAAACCAGGTAGATGGGGGAAAGGACTCTTATTAGAAGGTAGAAATGCAGACCAAGCATGGCATGTCTTGTGATTTTTTCAACATTGTCAGAAACCTGGATTTTTATTTATTTTAATTTTTTTTGAGTCAGAGTCTCACTCTGTCACCCAGGCTGGAGTGCAGTGGCACACTCATGGTCACCGCAGCCTCGACCTGCTGGGCACAGGTGATCCTTCCAAGTAGCTGGAACCTGCACCTTCCAAGTAGCTGGAACTACAGGCAAGCACCACCACACCCGGCTAATTTTTTTGATTCAGTGTAGAGATGAGGTCTCACCAAGCTACCCAGTCTGGTCTCAAACCAGTGGCTCAGGCAATCCTCTCACCTTGGTATCCCAAAGTGCTGGGATTATAGGTGTGCGCCACTGCACCCTGCGATTTTAATTTTTTTTGTTTTAAAGATGTGGGATACAATTCAGAATTAAGTATAAAAGTGGTCATTGTACAGGTAAAAGTTTGGGCCTCCCTTTGGTCCCCACTCTGCCTGGTTTGAGATCAGGCATGCTTATTGATGTTATGTGTTCCCATGCCCGGTAATGTCCCTCTACAGCCAATTCTTTTCTTATTGTATAATGGTAAATGTTCAGGGTTCATTTATGAGTGAGAACATGTGACACTCAGTTCTTTGTTTCTGTGATAGATCATTGAGTATGATAGACTCTGAATCCATCCAAGTTGCTGCAGTGTCCATAATTTTGTCCTTCTTTGTGACTGTGTAATATTCCATTGTGTATATGTACCACATTTTTTATCCAGTCCAGTTTTGATGGGCAGAGTGGTTGTTTCCATATTTTTTGCTATTGTGAATAGTGTATAGTGCAGCAACAAACATGCATGTGTAGGTATTTTTTTGTAGAGTAATTTAAGAGAAAACTGGATTTTTATTTATTTATTTATGTATTTATTTTTTATTTTAAAGATGTGTGGTACAATTCAGGGTTAGGTATACAAATGTTGATTATACAGGGACCCTCATTAATGAGGTGTTCCCCTCCCTCCCCTAACAGTTTTCCTTAGCTGCCAACCCCACCACCCCTCCCCTGACAGTTTCCCAATCCTTTTCTTATAGTTTTAAGATATTGTTCAAGGTCCACTTATGAGTGAGAATGTATGGTACTCTGTTCTTTGTTTCTGTGATAGATCACTGAGTATGATTGACTTTAATTTTCTTATTTCTGTATGCTGGCAACAAAAAAAAATTAAATATCCTGTGAACCAAGCAAAATAAAATATGTGTACCTGATTCATAAAAGACTCGCAATATCTAATTTACAGTGAGGTCTAACTGATAGAACATTACAAGGGTGATTAAGATACCTAGGGCAGAGCTTTGAATTCAGCAGAGAAAAGGAGGTGGGGCTGAGAAGCTGAGAGCCACAGTCATCCCTTTGCTATGAAAACTCCATGAGAGGAGGCTTATTTTTTCTGTTTTAAAAGAGCGATGGGAGATTATTAAGACTGCACACTAATGTAGCGCTTCAAATTTCATGCTTGTGCATCTGTAATCTCCTTTGATCCTTATAACCATCCCTTGGACTTGTCAAGAACATTCAAAACTCTCTAAGCTGATAAAGAGATTCAAGGACCCAGACAGCTTCATGTACAAAAAGAAGAGAAAGGAAATGTAACAGGAGGACCCAGGTTTCAGAAAAGCTTGGAAATAAATTTTTTCCTTGCTTTTGTCTGATTTCTCTCACCCTTCCTGAGTGATGCTTTCCTGCTCTGTAGTTGCAAAACCAGAAAGGGAGGGAATTGTTTGCATAGTGAGGGCCACAGCAGTACAGGAGTGAGAACACTGGCAGGTGAAGCGAACATGGTTGGCAAGCTTTGTAAAGAAAATACAGCTTGATAGTTGAAGATTCAGTGATGACCCTCACTGCCTTGCTGATGTCCCAAGAATCAAACTTTGCTTAACTTCAGTTGAGTCCATGCTCATTAAAAATTATTAACTAGAACAAATGTTTAGAATCTAGCAACACAGACAAATATTTGTTTTTCAAAAAGGGTGCAAAGTCCCAGAACTGATGCAATCTCTCCCACCTCACCTTACCTCTACTCTCATTTTGAGTTTCAAAATTTTACCCTAATTCTGAACTCCCAAATTATACTCTGCCAGTCTACTCTTGGTTTGCCAATTCTGTTCATTCTTCCTGGAGTGATCTTCACTTCTTTATCCTATTTTTTGACCAAACCCATCCCAGATGTCAGGTCAGTTGAATCCATACTCATAAAAAATTAACTAGAACCAACTTTGGAATGTGGTGACTTGCTGCATCCTGCATGGCTGGGTGGTAAAGGATCCTGAAAGAGGAAAGGCATGGTATAACACAATTCACAAGACACTTTTTAGGTTAGCACTTTGTCTCAAGGAACATAGGCCCTGAGTTTCTTCCCCACCTGACTTTTATAGTACAAAATGACATAGTCGGGTAAGACTTCAAGGACAAAATACAGATAGTGCAAAGAAAATTACCTGTTTTGATTTTAGAAAACTTTTGTGATAAAGCATGACTGTTGACAAGATATAGTGCAGCTGCTTGCAAGACAATGTATAACATTTTATCTAACCCAACACAATGGACACTGCACTTTTAGAACTTGCTCAGCATACATGCCCATCTGGCTTTGCCATTATAGTCATTCTTGACTGGTTGTGACTTTGCACATACACCAAGGATGTTTTCAGCAGAGTTCAAGCAGGACAGTGGTCTCCAACAGTGACTCAGAGGCAAATTTTCTCTTCTTAAAAGTGGCAGATGGCGACGGGGCAACCTGGTCTATGAAACCCTCTGCAAGGGGGAATGCAGAGGGTCTCTGGCTCTCTCCCTGGGGGCTGTGGACCCCAACATCACAGCCTGCTCTTCACAGGAGCTCGGCCGTTGCCACTGCTGGGGCGTTGCAGTGGTCTGGACAGCCGCTGCAGCACAGACACAGCAGCCGCCGGCGCCGTCGTGGCCTCTGTGGCAGCCATAGCACATCCCGTCACTTGTGCCCGAGGCGATCCAAACTTCAGTCCTTGAAGCCCCTGCAGGCAAGATCTGCTGGGATTGCTGCCACCTCTCCTGCGACCGGGACGTCCTGCCTGCCCTGGGTCTCCTCCCGTGTGCCCTGAGGCAGGCTTCCAACTCCAGCCTCGGCCCAGTTCCTGTCCGGCCCCACCCCCCCGGGGCGCGCAGCTGAGATAGCACCACCTGCTGGCGATTCAAGGCAACAACACCGAAACGGGAGAAACAAGCTTGAAAAACAGACACAGGCCAGAGTGGTGAACGGAGGGTGATCTGAACTGTCCTTCACAGCAGACCAGGGGCAACTGACCTGAACTGTGAACTAATTTACCAGCTTGAAGAGAAAGCTAGAAATCAGAGCTGAAGGACATTGGACTTAAACAAAAAGTCTCCGAGTGTAATTGATTGGCTCTGTTAGTTTAATGACTTAATTCTATTCCTACTGTATTGTTCCTTTTTTTCCTCTTCCTTTTATTCTCTTTTCTCCTCTCTGTAAACCATATCTTTTTATAGAGGAACAGCACACCAATAAGGAGGTTGGTTAACTTGTAAGTTAGCATCATTGTATGTTTTTTTTTGTATGGGAGTTGGTTAGTGTGTAGCTGTGGTCTATTGTTTTTATCTGTTTCAGTATAGGTCTCTCTCTCCATTTATTGGTACACTCGTTTGTTTTCCCTCTTACTCCTCTCTCTCTCCACCCCCCTCTTCCCCCCACTGTCTGCTTCATTCTCTTCCCTTGCTAACCACATTTTATTTCAGGGAGTAAACCTACAGCCCCACTGCATGGACAGTTTCCAAGGCAGTGAGAGGTGGGTTTCAGATTATCCATACACCTGTCGGTGAATGCCAGGACCTGCAGATAGATTTTGAATCACAGCTTCCCCCTTAAATAAATCTCAAAACCTACAGTGCAACTCCAGAACTGAACAAAGTAAGAGGATATACATAAAGAATAGGAGATTGAACAAACAGAAGTAAAACCAATTCCTCTACCCCTGAATAACAGAATTAAAGAAGTTGGTGATGTGGAGGGAAGGAAAAAGTAGGGAGGAGGAAAAAAACCGCACAAATGAAGAAAAACCAAAAGAAGAATATAAGGTCTCACACAGACCCCTGGGAGATCAGACACTGAGAAAACAGATTCTGGAACACAAACAATGAAGAGCCCCCAGAATGACTGGTCACATGCAACAAACCCAGACATCAAGACATTAATAGAGAGAATTTAAAAATTGAGGAGAGACAAGAAGAAAATAGGAAGGAGCTGATGTCAGAAATAACAGAAGTAAAGAATACTGTGATGGAAATAAATAACAAACTAATAAACATGAAAACAGAATTAGCCAAGCAGAAGAATCTCAGAGCTCGAAGACCAAAACACAGAACTAACCCAAACTATCAAAAGCATAGAAAAGAAGCTCAAAAAGACAGAACAAAACCTTCAAGAGATGAATGATCACTTCAAGAGACCGAACCTAAGAGTAATTGGCCTTCCTGAGGCAGAGAGAGAAACAGCGGTCTCACTGGAACAAACATTTCATGAAATCATTCAGGAAAACTTCGCTCATCTCATCAAGGATGAAAAAATTCAAACACAAGAGATTCAGAGAACCCCTGCAAGACAGCAAATGAGAAGACCAAAACCCAGACATATTATAATTCATCTAAACAAAGTAAGTATAAAAGAAAAAATCCTAAAGCCTGCAAGAGAAAAAGATCAGACTACATACCAGGGAAGATCAATTACAATAGCAGCAGATTTATCTACAGAAAACCTCCAGGCTAGGAGAGCTTGGAGCCCTATCTTCAAAGTTCTAAAAGATAAACGATTTCAACTGAGAATAACCTACCCAGCCAAGCTAAGCTTCAGTAGTGAGGGAGAATTGAAATCTTTCCCAGATATCCAATCCCTAAGAACCTACACTGCAACAGAACCACCTCTACAAGAAACACTTAAGAAAGTATTGAACACAGAAGAAAAGGAAAAAAGAACAACAGCGTTTTTCACAAGAGTACAGGCAAAAGATTAAAAACACACATGATCCAACTCTAAAACGGAAAGAAAGACAAAACACAAATAGGAAGAACAACAACTCTGTAAGAACACTGTGATAGGGATCAACTCACATTTCAATAATTAGTTTGAATGTGAATGAACTAAATGCACCACTGAAAAGACATAG
Organism: Carlito syrichta; assembly: GCF_000164805.1. NCBI lineage: Eukaryota > Metazoa > Chordata > Mammalia > Primates > Tarsiidae > Carlito > Carlito syrichta. Next base: position 3,801 of record NW_007260263.1, on the reverse strand, counting down.
AATGGCAAAATGGATAAAATATCACCAGGCAACAATCTATTGCCTTCAAGAGACTCACATCATTAGAAAGGACACTCACAGACTCAAAGTAAAAGGATGGGAAACTAATTTTCAGGTGAATGGAACACAAAAGAAAGGAGGAGTCATGATCTTAATCTCAGACAAAATACCCTTTAAGCTATCAAAAATTAAAAAAGATACAGAAGGCCACTATATAGTGATAAAAGGGTCAATCCATCAACAAGAAGTATCCATCCTAAACATATATGGACCAAACAAAGATCACCAACTTTCATAAAGCAGCTCCTAGGTAAACTAAAAACAGATATTGCCTCCAATACCATCATAGCTGGGGACTTCAATACCCCACTCACAAACCTAGACAGATCATCAGGACAAAAAATCAGCAATGAGATCCGAAACCTCAATGTGACTCTTGATCAAATGGACTTAATCGATACCTACAGAACCCTCCATCCAAAGACCACAGAATACACATTCTACTCATCACCACATGGAATGTACTCTAAGATCGACCACATACTTGGCCATAAATCAAGCATAAGAAAATTTAAAAGGACTGAAATTTTACCATGCACCTGCTCGGACCACAGTGGAATAAAAATAAACATTAACACCAGCAAGATCCCCCCAAAACTCACAAAGACATGGACACTAAGCAGCATGATGCTAAATAACTCCTGGGTCAATGATGAAATCAAAACAGAGATTAAAAGATACCTGGAAACAAATGAAAATGAAGAAACATCTTACCAAAATCTCTGGGACACCATGCAAGCTGTAGTAAGAGGGGAATTTATATCCCTACAAACGCACATGAAGAAAATGGAAGGATCACAAATTAACAGCCTAAGAAGCCACCTAAAAAAGCTGGAAAAGCAAGACCACAAAAACCCTAATTTCCGCAGCAGAATCCAGATCACCAAAATAAAAGCCCAAATCCAGGACATAGAAGACAAAAAGATAATACAAAAAAATCAATGAAACAAAAAGCTGGTTCTTCAAAAGGATAAACAAGTTCGATGGTCCCCTAGCTAGACTGACCAAGAAAAAGAGAGAAAAAGTTCAAATAAACACAATCAGAAACACAAAAGATGAAATCACATCTGATCCTGAAGAAATACAAAAGATCATTAGAAACTACTATGTACACTTCTATGGAAACAAACTTGAAAACCTTTCGGAAATGGAGGACTTTCTATCATCACACAACCTGCCTAGGTTGAAACAAGAAGAAATTGAGACTCTAAATAGACCAATAGCAATCAAGGAAATCGACTACATAATAAGAAAACTACCTACAAAAAAAAGCCCTGGATCAGATGGCTATCCAGCAGAATTCTACAAGACATTTAAGAAGGAGCTTATACCATTCCTACTGAAGGTATTCCAGGCGATTGAGAAAGATGGAACTCTCCCCAAATCATTTTACGAAGCCAACATCACATTGATACCCAAGCCAGAAAAAGACCCAAGAAAGAAATAGAACTACAGGCCAATATCTTTGATGAACATAGATGCTAAAATTCTCAACAAGATCCTAGCAAACTGGATTCAACAACACATCTTAAAAATCATCCATCATGACCAAGTAGGCTTCATCCCTGAGATGCAAGGCTGGTTCAACATTCGTAAAACCATAAATGTAATTAAATACATCAATAGATGTCAAAACAAAAACCACATGATTATATCATTAGATGGAGAAAACACTTTTGATAAAATCCAGCACCCCTTCTTGATAAAAATCCTCAAACAGCTAGGCATATGGGGAACATACCTCAACATAGTAAAAGCCATCTACGAGAAACCCACAGCCAGCATACTCCTAAATGGGCAAAAACTGGAACCATTTCCCCTGAAAACTGGAACAAGAGATGCACACTCTCACCCCTCCTGTTCAATATAGTATTGGAAATCCTGGCTAGAGCAATTAGAGAAGAGAAGGCAATCAGGTGTATTCAAATAGGAAAAGAGGAAGTCAAGCTATCTCTCTTTGCAGATGACATGATCGTGTACCTTGAAAACTCAAGAGAATCTGTCAAAAACCTCCTTACACTGATAAAGGCCTTTGGCAAAGTCTCAGGATATAAAATAAATGTGCAAAAGACAATCATGCTTTTTTTCACCAATAATAAACAAACAGAAACCCAAATAAAAACCACAATTCCATTCACAATAGCCACCAAAAAAAATGAAATGCCTTGGCATCTTCCTAACCCGAAACGTGAAAGACCTTTACAATGAAAACTACAAAAGACTGCTCTAAGAAATCAAAGATGATACAAACAAGTGGAAAAATATCCCATTCTCATGGATTGGAGGAATCAACATTGTCAAGATGTTCATCTTACCTAAGGCAATCTACAGACTTAATGCAATACCCATCAAATTACCAGCAATGTTTTTCTCAGACCTAGAAAAAGCAACACGGAATTCATATGGAAACACAAATGACCAAGGATAGCCAGAACAATCCTCAGCAAAACAAACAAAAAAAGCAGGTGGTGTCACATTACTAGACTTCAAACTTTATTATAAAGCTACAATCATCAAAACAGCTTGGTACTGGTACAGGAACAGGCATATAGATCAATGGAATATAATTGAGATTCCAGAAGCAGAATCTAAATTTCTCAACCAACTCATCTTCGACAAAGCCTCCACCACCTACCACTGGGGAGAGGAGAACCTATTCAGTAAATGGTGCTGGGAAAACTGACTGAGCACACGCAGAAGATTGAAACAGGACCCCTATCTATCCCCATACACAAAAATTAACTCCAAGTGTATCAGAGACCTAAATGTATAACCTCAAACCATAAGAACCTTAGAAAATGAAGGACATACCCTCATGGAAATTGGAACTGGCATCCAGTTCCTGAACAAAACCCGAAACCCACAGGCCATAAGAGATAAGATAGACAAGTGGGACCTCATTAAACTGACAAGCTTCTGCAAAGCCAAAGAAATCATCAAAAGAGAAGGGAGAGAGCCTACAGACTGGGGAAAAGTATTTGCCAACTCCACGTCTGACAAAGGCTTAACATCTTGGATCTACAAGGAACTCAAATGTGCTGAAAAGCAAAAAACAAACAACCCCATTATAAAATGGGCAAAAGACATGAACAGATACTTCTCAAAGGAAGACATCTGTGCAGCCAACAGACACATGAAAAAATGTTCAACCTCACTAATCATCAGGGAGATGCAAATCAAACTCACACTGAGATACCACCTAACTCCAGTCAGAATGGCAATTATCAATAACTCAAAAAATAACAGTTGCTGGAGAGGGTGTGGCAAAAAGGGAACACTTCTACACTGTTGGTGGGAGTGCAAACTAGTACAGCCTCTGTGGAAAACAGTATGGTGATTCCTAAAAGCTCTAAATATTGACCTCCCATATGACTCTGCAATCTCCCTACTGGGAATATACCCTGAAGAACTCAAATCACTCTATAAAAAAGATACCTGCACACATATGTTTATCGCAGCACTGTTCACAATAGCAAGAACCTGGAAGCAACCATGCTGTCCATCAAAAGAGGACTGGTTTAAAAAAATGTGGTATATATACATGATGGAATACTACGCAGCCATAACAAAGAACAAAATCATGAATTTTACAGCAACCTGGATGGAACTAGAGTCTATCATACTGAGTGACCTCTCACAGAAACAAACATTGGAGTATCACATGTTCTCACTCATATAATGGACCTTGAACATTCAATGTAATACTATAAGAAAATGACTGACAGTGGTGGGAAACTATCT
>NW_007260262.1:4809-5870 GCF_000164805.1 Carlito syrichta | reverse complement strand
CCTTATACTTTCTTAACAATATGACGTGTAGTTTCCTGTTTTTGACGAGCTCCATTACCCAGCTTCCTGCTTCACTCTGCAGGATGCCGAGACAGTTCCTGGTGACCAAGAATTCCAGTTTCGTGGATATGAAGAGAAAGACGTCCATAATGTTCTTTGGGAACTGGAATCCAAGATTCCTGATTCCCCTTCACAAGACCTCCCCAAAACGTGGAATATTCCAAACACAAAACCCCAATTACTACCTGCCCATCCACAAGAATTTTCTGTAGTTTGACGTCACCTGAATCGAGGAATTTTGTACCAATATACCTTTTGATTCTGTGGTATATGATTATGGTCATAAATGGTCCCAGGAAACAAAAGGATTTCTAGAGCCAAATCCTTGAGGATCTGTAATGACAGATTTAGCCTAACCACGGGGCAAGTAGCTCTGAAAATGTAGGGCCCCAGAAGCCCAGATTGCTGATTAAACCTCATTAAGTGGCCCTGTAGGTTCCGGAGAATGAGAACTCCGACAGCCAAATTTCCTTTTAATTCTTAGTAAGATGCCCTGATTTTTCTTGTAGATTTGGATTCCAAATTCAGTATATCAAAAGACAGATGCTCAGAAATTTCCTAGGTTCGTGGATTCCATGATTCCTGGTTACCATTCAAAGTACGTAGTAAACATTTGACACGTGCAAAACCCTTGTCCCTTCTCAAAATAAAAAAAGACACGGAAGGGAATGGATTACAAGGTATAGCTTTAGATCAATGATACATCCAAATATGGCAAGAAGATTCTTTTTGTCCTGGAATCTATCCTTCGTTGTTCTGAGGAACAGAAACGCCTTGGAATTCCCAATACCATTTACACCTTTTTAGAAGACCAGAATGTTGCTGGGGTCCTGAAATGACCGATTTAGTATATCAGAATGCTAAATTGCTCTGAAACATTTGGGGAGCTCGAAGATCTGTTTCTTGTTTGTCCCATAGCACAGAACCTGGGAATTTTTTGGATTGAGGGCACGTACAACAATGATTCTTTTTTCGTACTAAGTTGGAGGTCATGTAGTGTC
>NW_007260262.1:0-4249 GCF_000164805.1 Carlito syrichta | reverse complement strand
TCAGTGCATTTGTCTGTATATGACCATTTCATTTCTCTAGTTCGTGCTTCAAAAACCCAAATTCATGTTTAGCCTTAGCAAGAAACCCTGAAATTTTATTGGGATGGAGGACACATGTAAACCAGATTCCTTATTCTCCTTTAGCCATAGACAGTGCAGTTTCTTGTATATGAGGACTCCCATTATCCATATTCCTACTCCCAAAACCTGAATGGTGGTTATCTCTTAGCAAGAGGGTCTGTAGGTTTTTGGGATGGAGGCCTCGTGTAATCAAGATTCCTTATTATTCCGTAACAAGAAGTCGTGTAGTGTTCTGTATATGAGGTCTCCCATTACTGAAATTCCTTCTTCATTCTGAGCAAGACGCCAAGATGTTTCCTGGTGTCCTAGAATTCCAGTTGCTTGGAAATCAAGAAAAAGAATCCCAGAAATTTTTTTAGGAATTGGAACCCAAGATTTCTCGTCCCTTTCAAAACACGCACTAAACATGTGGCGACATAGAAGCCCAGATTGCTGATTAAACATTGTCAAGAGACTTTGTAGATTTAGGCGATTGAGAACTCCAAGAACCGTATTCCCTTTCCGTTCTCAGCAAGATGCCCTGAATTTCCCTGTTCATGTGTATTCCAAAGCCCTGTTTACAAAGATGCAGATGCCCAGATGTATCCTAGAGACGTGGAATCCATGAATACTGGTTACATATAATAATTCGTACTAAATATTTGGCAACTGCAAAACCCTCGGGCCCTCTACAAATAAAGTACAAACGGAAACTTAAGGATTACCAAGTTCACCTTAAGACCAATGTTACATCCAAATACGGCAATATGATACTTTTTTTCCGGGAATCTGGCATTAATTGTCCCGAGTAACTTTACAGATTTGTACTACCAGATACGCGAATACAACTCTCAAGAGGAACAGAATGTTGCTGGAGTTCTGAAATTATTGATTCATAATACCCACAAGCCAAATATCTCTGAAACATGAGACGAGCTCGATGCCTAGATGCTTGTTTATACCGCAGCAAGATGCCCAGAGAATGTTTCCGATTGTGGACTAGTATATCACAGATTCCTTATTCTTCTTTAGCGAGGGGCTGTGTATTGTCCTGTATATGAGGACTCCCTTTCCCCAGAATCCTGTTAGGAAACCCTGATTCTTGTTTTACAATTAAAAATATATCATGTGGATATTGTGATGGAGGAATCATGTAAAATAGGTTTCTTAGTTCTCCTTAGCTAGAGATAATGTAGATTCTACATATGAGGACTGCTATTTCCTATGTTCCCACTTCTAAACCTTGATTCTTGGTTAGTCAACAACAGATGGCCTGTTGATTTTAAGGCCTGAGGACTGCTACAACCCCAATTCTTTTTCTCCCTTGGCAAGGGGCTGTGTATTTTCCTGTATGTTTGTACTCTCTTTAGATACATCCTGCTTTGAAACTCTGATTATTTTAGAACTTTCCAAGATGCTCTGTTGATTTTTGGATTGAGGACTCATGTAACGCAGATTCCTTATTCTTCTTAGCAAAATGTCATGTAGTTGCCTGTAAATAAGGACTCCATTTTCCAGATTTATGCTCGAAAACACCATGATTCGTGTTTAGCCCATAGACCATAGGATTGAGGACACGAGTGACTCACATTCCTTATTCTTACTTAGAAATAGGCAGTGAAGTTTCCTTTATGTGAGGACTCCCATTACCCAGATTCCTACTACAGAAACCTGATTCGTGGTTCCGTCTTAGGAAAACGGCCTGTAGTTTTGGGGTTTGAGGACTCATATAAGGAAGATTCCTTATACTTTCTTACCAAAATGACGTGTAGTTTCCTGTATATGACGAGCTCCATTACCCAGCTTCCTGCTTCACTCTACAGGATGCCGAGAGTGTTCCTGGTTACCAAGAATTCCAGTTTTGTGGATATGAAGAGAAAGACGTCCATAATGTTCTTTGGGAACTGGAATCCAGGATTCCCGGTTCCCCTTCACAAGACCTCCCCAAAATGAGGAATACTCCAAACACAAAACCCCAATTCCTACCTGCCGCGCACACAAAAATTTTCTATAGTTTGACGTCACGTGAATCGAGGAATTTTGTACCAATATACCTTTTGATTCTGTGGTATATGATTATGGTCATAAATGGTCCCAGGAAACAAAAGGATTTCTAGAGACAAAATCTTGAGGATCTGTAATGACAGATTTAGCCTCTCCATGGGGCAATTAGCTCTGAAAATTTAGGGCCCCAGAAGCCCAGATTGCTGTTTAAACCTCATTAAAGGGCCCTGTAGTTTCCGGAGAATGAGAACTCCTACAGCCGAGTTACCTTTTAATTCTTAGTAAGATGCCCTGATTTTTCTTGTCGATTTGGATTCCAAATTCAGTATATCAAAAGACAGATGCTCGGAAATTTCCTAGGTTCGTGGATTCCATGATTCCTGGTTACCATTAAAAGTACGAAGAAAACATTTGGCACGTGCAAAATCCTTGTCCCTTCTCAAAATCACAAGAGACATGGAAGGGGAAGGATTACAGGGTTCACCTTAAGACTGGAGTTACATCCAATTATGGCAAGAAGATACTTTTTGTCCTGGAATCTGGCCTTAATTGTTCTGAGGAACCTAACGGGCTTGGAGTGCCCAATACCATTTACAAATTTTAAGAGAACCAGAATGTTGCAGGATTCATGAAATGACCTATTCATAATATCCTCATGTTATATTGCTCTGAAACATGTGGAGAGCTCAAAGATCTGTTTCTTGTTTGTCCCATAGCAGAAAATCTAGGAATTTTTTGGATTGAGGGCGTGTACAACAATGATTCTTTATTCGTACTTAGTTGGAGGCCATGTAGTGTCCTGTATGTGCAGACACTCTTTCCTTGCTTCCTGTTTCAAAACCCTCATTCTTGTTTAGCCCTTAGTAGGAAGTCATGTAGATTTATTGATAGAGGAACAGTGGAACACAGATTTAGTCTCGTTTATTAGCATGAGGCCATGTGTTTTCCTGTATATGAGGATTGCTATTACCCACATTCATGCCTCGAATCCCTGATTCTACTATAGCCATCAGCAAGATGCCCTGTAGATTTTCAGACTGAGGATGCGTATAACGCAGATTCCTTCTTTTTAGCATCAGCCGTGCAGCTACCTGTATATAAGTAGTCCTGTTTATAAATACATGCATCGAAACTTGATCCTTGTTTAGATCTTAGAAAGATGCCGTATATTTTTTTGGAGATTGAGAAAACATTTCACCCAAATTCCTTGTACTTTCTTAGGAAAAGTCAGTGCATTTGCCTGTATATGAGCATTTCATTTCCCTAGTTAATTCTTCAAAAACCCAAATTCGTGTGTATCCCTTAGCAAGAAACCCTGAAGTTTTATAGGGATGGAGGACAGGTGTCAACCAGATTGCTTATTCTCCTTTAGCAATAGACAGTGCAGTTCCTTGTATATGAGGACTCCCATTATCCAGATCCCTACTCCCAAAACCTGAGTGGTGGTTATCTCTTATAAAGACGGTCTGTAGGGTTTTGGGATGGGGGCCTCGTGTAACCAAGATTCCTTATTGTTCCATAGTATGAGGTCGTGTAGTGTTCTGTATATGAGGACTCCCATTACTGAAATTCCTGCTCCATTCTCAGCAAGACGCCAAAATATTTCCTGGTGACCTAGAATTCCAGTTGCTTGGATATCAAGAGAAAGACTCCCATAAAGTTCTTGAGGAATTGGAACCCACGATTCCTGGTCCCTCCTCAAAACACACAATAAAAATGAGGCGATATAGAAGCCCAGATTTCTGATTCAACCTGATCAAGACACTTTGTAGATTTAGGCGATTGAGAACTCCAAGAACCGGATTCCCTTTCCGTTTTTAGCAGGATGCCCTGATTTTCCCTGTCCATGTGGATTCCAAAATTCTGTGTACAAAAATGCAGATGCCCAGATGTTTCCTAGGGACCTGGAATCCATGGATCCTGGTTAACTTTTATTCATTCGTACTAAGTATTTGGCAACTGCAAAACCGTCGGCGCCACTACAAATAAAGTACAAACGGAAATTTAAGGATTAACAAGTTCTTCTTAAGAACAATGTTACATCCAGTTGCAGCAATATCATACTTTTTTTCCGGGAATCTGGCCTTAATTTTCCCGAGGAAGTTAAGGGATTTGTACTACCAGAACCCGATTACAACTCTCAAGAGAACCAGAATATTGCTGGAGTCCGGAAATGACTGATTCC
>NW_007260261.1:0-8163 GCF_000164805.1 Carlito syrichta | reverse complement strand
GTTATGTCTGCTGGCTAGCCAGATGGCTACTTCCTTTAGTCACCTAGGTAATTCAGCTGGGTAGCCTGCTGGCTAGGTAGGTAGGTAGACACTAAGTCAACTGGCTAGCCAGCTGGCTAGCTAGTTAATTCAGCTAGTTAAGTCAGTTGGCATGCCAGCATGCTAGCTAGGTAGCTAGCTAGTTATGTCAGATGTCTAGACTGTTGGCTAGATAGTTAAATGACCAACTTAAGTCAGCCAACTTGCCAGCTGGCTAGCTAGGTAGTTTGCCAATTAAGTCAGCTCGCTAGACAGCTTGCTAGCAAGATAAGTCACCTAGCTAATTCAGCTGGATAGTCAGCTGGATAACTATGTAGCAAGATAGTTAATTCAGTGGCTAGAAAGCAGGCAAGCTAGTTAAAACAGCTAGTTAAGTCAACTGACTAGCCAGTTGGCTAGTTAGGTAGTGACCTAGTTAAGTCAGTTGGCTAGTCAGCTGACTAGCTAATTAAGTCTGCTAGTTAAAAAAGCTGGCTATCCAAAAAGCTAGAGAGCTACAGAGCTTCCTAAGTAAGCTGGCTAGCTAGCTGGATAACTAGTTAAGCCAGCTAGTTTAGTCACATGGCTGGACAGCTGCCTATCACTTTAATCAACTAGTTAATTAATCAGCTGGGTATCCAGCTGGCTATCTAGTTAAGTTAACTCATTAAATTAGTTGGCCTGCCAGCTCACTAGCTAATTAATAAGCTAGTTAATTCAGATGACTAGACAGCTGTCTGGCTAGTTATTTCAGTTAGTAAATTCAACTGGCTAGCAACGTAGCCAGATACTTAAGTCAGCTAGTTTTGTCACCTAGCTAGCTAATTGTCATCTAGTTAAGTTGGCTAGCTAGCTAGATAGGGAGCTAGGATGCTAGCTAGTTATTTCAGCTAGTAAAGTCTACTGGTTTGCTAGGTAGCTAGATAGTTAAGTCAGCTAGTTACGTCAACTGGCTAGCTAGTTAAGTTAGCTAGTTAAGTCAGCTGGCTATCATCTTGCTTAGCTAGGTAGCTAGCTAGTTAAGTCAGCTGGCTAGCTAGCTGCTAGCTAGTTAAGTCAACTAGTTAAGTCAGCTCGCTAGCCAACTGGTTAGCTAGAAAGCTAAGTACTTAAGTCAGCTGGCAATCCAGTGGTATATGTAGGTAGCTAACTAAATATATCTGCTGGGTATCCATCTGGATAACTAGGTAGCTAGACAGGTATGTAAGCCTGCTAGCCAGCTGGCTAGTTAGTTAAGTAACCTAGTTAGGTCAGCTAGCTAGACAGCTGGCTAGCTGTGTAGCTAGCTATTTATGTCAGCTGTCCAGCCAACTATCTAGTTAAGTCACATATTTAAGTCAGCTGGCTAGCCAGCTGGCTACCTAGGTAGCTTACTACTTAAGTCAGCTGGCTAGACAGCTGGCTCTCTATTTAAGTCACCTAGTTAAGTCAGCTGTCTAGCAAGCTGGCTACCTATATAGCAAACTAATTAATTCAGCTGACTAGCAAGCAGGCCAGCTATTTAAGTCAACTAGTTAGGTCATCTGGCTTGCCACCTGGCTATCTATGTAACGAACCAGTTGAGTCAGTTGGTTACACAGCTGGTTACCTGTTTAAGTAAGCTTGTTAATTAATATGGCTTCCCAACTGGCTAGCTGGGTAGATAGCTTGTTAAGTCAGCTGGCTAGCCACCAGGTTAGCTAGTGTTGTCAGCTAGTTATGTCAGCTTGCTAACCAACTGGCTAAATTATTAAGTTATCTAGTTGAGTCAGGTGGCTAACCAGTTGGCTAGCTGGTTAAGTCAGCTAATTCATTCAAGTGGCTAGCCAATTGGCTAGCTAGGTAGCTCGCTACTTTAGTCAGCTGATTAGCCAGCTGGATACCTGGTTAAGTCTGCAAGTTAAGTCAGCTGGCTAGCCACCTGGCTAGTTAAGTAGCTAGCTAATTAAATCAGCTGGCTAGCTGGCTAGCTACCTAGTTGAGTCAGTGTGTTAAGTGAGCTGGCTATACAACTGCATAACTAGGTTAATAACTAGTTAAGCCAGCTGGCTTGCTGGATGACTACCAAGTTATGTCTGCTAGTTAAGTCAGCTGGTTAGCCGGCTGGTTAGCTAAGTGGGTGGCAAGCTAAGCCCGCTGGTTAGTCAGCTTGTCAGGTAGATCACCAGTTAGTTAAACCGGCTTGCTAGCCAGTTGACCATTAAGGTGGCTGGCTAGTTAAGCCGTCTGGCTATCTGACTGTACAGCCAGCAGGCTGCCTAAATAACCTTGCTGGCTAGCCAGCTAGACATCCCGCTAGCTGGCTAGCTGGTTCCCTAGCCAGCAAGAGAGCCAGATATCTAGCTAGTTAATACAGATGGCTAGCAGTGTAGCCAAACATTTGGCTAGCTAGATAAGTCAGCTGAATTGCCAGCTATCTAACTAGTTAAGTCAGCTAGTTGAGTCAGCTGGCTATCCAGCTGGTGAGCTGGTTAATGCAACTAGTTAATTCAGCTGGCTAACGAACTGGCTACCTCAGTGGCAAGCTAGTTAAGTCTGCTGGCTAGCCAGCTGGTTAGCTAGTTACATCAGCTACTTAATTCAGTTTGCTTCCTAGCTGGCAAGCTAGGTAGTTAGCTACTTGAGTCAGCTGGATAGCCAGCTGGCTAGCTGGTTAAATCAGTGAGTTAATTCAGCTGGTCAGATAGCTGGCTAGCTAGTTAAGTAAGCTGACTAGTCAGCTTGCTAGCTAGTTAAGACAGCTAGTTTAGTCAGCTGGCCATTCAACTTTCTAGCTAGGTAGCTAGCTAGTTAAGTCATCTAGTTAAGTCAGAAGGCTAGCTAGGCAGCTAGCTAGATAAGTCAGCTAGTTAAGTCAGCTGACTATCCAGTTAAGACAGTTAGTTAAGTCAGCTGGATAGACAGCTGCCTATCAAGGTAGCTATCTAGTTAAATCAGGTGGTGACCCAGCTGGCTAGCTAGTTAAGTCACCTAGTTAAGTGAGTTTGCTGGCAGTCAGGTTAGCTAGGTAGTTATTATTTAAGTCAGCTGGCAAGCTTGCTGGCTATGTAGGTAGGTAGCTACTTAAGTCAGCTGTCTAGACTTTAGTCTATCTAGTTATGTCAGCTAGTTAAGTCAACTGGCTATACAGCTGTCTAGCTAGGTAGATACGTAGTTAAGTCCGCTGGCTAGCCAGCTGGCTATATCATTAAATCTGCTAATTAAATCAGCTGGCTAGGCTTCTGGCTAGCTAGGTAGCTAGGCAATTAAGTCAGGTGTCTAGACAGCTGGCCAGCTAGTTAAGTAAGCTACTTTAGTCAGCTGGCTAACCAGCTGGTTAGATAGTTAAGTCAGCACGATAATTCAGTTATCTAGCCAGCTGTCTAGCTGCATAAAAACTATTTACATCAGATAGGAAACCAGCTGACTCGTTAGTTATTTCAGCTAGTTAAGTCAGCTGGCAAGCTAGGAAGCTAGCTAGTTAAATCAGCTAGATATTTCAGCTAGCTAGCTAGGTAGCTAACTAGTTATGTCAGCTGTGAAGCAAGCTGGCTAGCTAGTTAGGTCACTTAGTTAATTCAGCTGACTAGTCAGCTGGCTAGGTAGGTAGATTTCTAGTTAAGTCAGTGAGCTAGACAGCTGTCTAGCTAGATAATTCACCTAATTAAATCAGCTGGATAGCCAGCTGGCTAGCTATGTAACAAGCTAGTTAATTCAATTGGCTAGAAAGCAGGGCAGCTAATCAATTTAGTTAGCTGGTTAACACAGCTAGCTAGGTAATTAGCTAATGGGTTAAGTCAGCAGGTTGAGTCAGGTAGTTAGCTAATTAACTAACATGTTAGGCCAGCTGGTTGAATCAGCAGGCTAGCTACTTAACAAACGGCTTGAGTCAGCTGTTTGAGTACTAGCTAGCTAGTTAGCTAACCAATTAAGTCATCTGCATTAGTTAGCTAGCTAGTTTATTAACTAATGAGCTAAGTCAGCTGGTTGAGTCAGCTAGCTAGCTCATTAGCTAATGAGTTAAGTCAGATGATTAAGTCAGCTAGCAAGCATGTTAGATAACGAGTAAGCTAACTATGTAGTCATCTGGTTAAGGCAGCAAACTAGCTAGGCAGCTAACTATTTAAGTCAGCTTGTTAGCTAGGTAGCTAGGTAGTTAGCTAACTACTTATGTCAGCTGGCCAGTTAGGTAGCTAGCTAGTTAGCTAACTATTTAAGTCAGCTGGCTAGCTAGATATTTTGCTAGTTAAGTCAGTTAGTTAAGTCAGCTAGTTAGCCAGCTGGATAGCTAGGTAGTGAGCGAGTTAAATCAGTTGGCTAGCCAGCTGGCTAGGTGATTAATTCACCTAGTTAAGAGAGTTGGTAAGCCAACTGGCAATGTAGATAACTAGCTAGTTAGGTCAGCTAGATAACTACCTGAATAGCTAGTGATGTCAGTGAGTTAAGTCATCTGGCTTGCCAACTGGGTAGCTGAATAAGTCAGCTAGCTTAGTCAGTTGTCTAGCCAGCTGGCTAGGTAGGTAGCTAGCTAGATAAGTCAGCTTGTAAGCCAGCAGGCTAACTGTTCAATTAATGAAGTTAAGTAAGCAACCTTGCCTGCTGGCTAGGTAGGCAGCTAGCTAGTTAAGTGAGCTGTCTAGCCAGCTTGCTTGCTTAAATCAGCTAGGTAAGTCAGCTGGCTAGCCAGGTGGCTAGATAGGTAGCCAACTATTTAAGGCAGCTCTCTAGCCAGCTGACTTGCTGGTTAAATCAGCTAGTTAAGTCACCTGGCAACCAGCTGGCTAGCTAGTTATGTCAGCTCGTTAAGTCAGTTGGCTGTCAGCTGATTAGCTCAGTAACTAGATATTTAGGATATCAGTATAGCTTGCTGGCTAGTTAATTAAGTCACATAGTTAAGTCAGCTGGCTAGCCCGCTGGCTACCTATTAACAAGCTAGCTAATTCAGCTGACTAGCTATCAGGGCAGCTATTTATGTCAGCTAGTTAAGTCAGGTGGCTAGCCAGATGACTAGCTAGGCAGCGAGATTGTTAACTCAGTTGGCTAGCCAGTTGGCTATCTAAATAATTAAGCTAGTTACTTTAGCTGTCTAGCCAGCTAACTAGCTAGGTAGTTAGTTTGCTAAGTCAGTTGGCTAGCCAGCTTGCTCACTAGTTAAGTCATCTAGTGTAGGTAGCTGGCTAGCAAGCTCACTAGCAGGTTAAGGCAACTAGCTAAGTCTGATGGCTGGCCAGATGGCTAGCTATGTAGCAAGCTAGTTAAGTCAGTTGGCTAGCAAGTGGGATAGCTAGTTAAGTCAGCTGGTTAATTCAGTTGGCTTACCAGCTGGCTAGCTAGATAGCTACCTAGTTCAGTGAGCTGTATAGCCAGTTGACTAGCTGGTAAAGTCAGATAGTTAATTCAGCTGGCCATCCAGCTGGCTAGCTAATTAAGTCAGCTGGCCTTCCAACTGGCTAGCTGGTTAAGTCAGCTAGTTAAGTCTGCTGAACAGGCAGCTGGCTAGCTAGGTAGCTAGCTTTTTATGTAAACTAATTAAGACATCTGGCTAGCTAGGTAGCTAGCTAGTCAAGTCATCTAGATAAGTCAGCTGGCTAGCTAATGAGTCAGTTAGTTAAGTCAGCTGGATAGCAAGCTGTCTAGTAGGGTAGTTAGCTAGTTAAGGCAGCTGGCTACCCAGCTGGCAACCTAGTTAAGTAACTTAGTTAAGTCAGCACGTTGGCCAGCAGGTTAGCAAAGTAGGTCGGTAGTTAATTCAGCCGGCAAGCCAGCACATTATGTAGGTATGTAGCTAGTTAAGTCAGCAGGCTAGTCATCAGTGTATCTAGTTATGTCAGCTAGTTAAGTCAGCTGTCTATCCAGCTCCCTAGCCAAGTAGCTAGCTAGTTAAGTCTGCTGGCTAATCTATGGGCTAGTTCGTTAATTCAGCTACTTAAATCAGCTGGATATGCTACTGGCTACCTAGGAAGCTAGGAAATTAAGTAAGCTGGATAACCGGCTGTTCAGCTAGTTTAGTCAGCTAGTTTAGTCAGCTGGCTAAGCAGCTGTGTAGCTCATTGTCAGCTCGTTAAGACAGTTGTCTAGCCAGATGGCTAAAAACCTAGTGAAATCAGATGGGTAGCCAGCTGACTCGCTAGTTATTTCAGCTAGATAAGTCCGCTGGCTAGCTAGGAAGCTAGATAGTTGTCAGCTAGATATGTCAGCTAGCTAGCTAATTAAGTCAACTAGTTAATTCACCTAGCTACAAGATAGCTAGCTAGGTAGCAAGCTGGTTAAGTCAGCTAATTAAGTCAGCTGGATAGCTAGGTAGCTAGCTAGTTAAGTCAGTTAGTTAAGTCAGGTTGCTAGCTAGTTTAGTCAGCAAGTTAATCAGCTGGCTAGACAGCTGCATAGCAGGATAGCTAGCTAGTTAAGTCAGCTGGCTATCCAGATAGCTAGCTAGTTGTCACCAAGTTAAATCAGCTCGCTTCTCAGCAGGTTAGCTAGGTAGCTAGGTAGTTAAGTCTGTTGACAAGCCAGCGGGCTATGTAAGTAGGTAGCTGGTTAAGTTAGTTGGCTAGCATTCAGGTGTCTAGTTATGTCAGCTAGATAAGTCAGCTAGCTATTCACCTGTCTACCTAGATAGCTAGCTAGTAATGTCTGCTGGCTAGTCAGCTGGCTACTTCATTTAGTCAGTTAGATAAATCAGCTGGCTAGCCTGCTGGCTAGGTAGGTAGCTAGGCACTTGAGTCAGCTGGCTAGCCAGCTGGCTAGCTAGTTAGTTCAGCTAGTTTAGGGAGCTGGCATGTCAGCATGCCAGCTAGATATCTAGCTAGCTATATCAGCTGTCTAGTCTGCTGGCTAGTTAGTTAAATGACCAAGTTAATTCAGCTGACTAGCCAGTTGGCTAGCTAGGCTGCTGGCTAATTAAGTCAGCTTGCTTGACAGCTTGCTATCAAGGTAAATCTCCTAGTTAATTCAACTGGATAACCAGCTGGCCAGCTATGTAGCAAGCTATTTAATTCAACTGGCTAGAAAGCAGGCCAGTTAGTTAAAACAACTAATTAAGTCAGCTGGATAGCCAGCTGGCTAGCTACCTAGTGACCTAGTTAAATCAGTTGGCTAGCCAGCTGTCTAGCTAATTACATCAGCTAGTTAAGAAAGCTGAATATCCAGATGGATAGAGAACTTTAGAGCTAGTTAAGGTAGCTGGCTAACCAGCTGTATAACTAGTTAAGTTAGCTAGTTTAGTCAGACAACTGGCCGCTGCCTAGCACGTTAATCAGCTAGTTGATTAATCAGCCTGCCAACCAACTTGCTAGCTAGTTAATTTATTTCATTAAGACAGTTGCCTAGCCAGCCCACTAGCTATTTAAAAAGCTAGTTAATTCAGATGGCTAGACAGATCTCTGGCTAGTTATTTCAGATAGTAAAGTCAACTGTCTTGCTAGGTAGCCAGCTAGATAAGTCAGCTAGTTATGTCACCTAGCTAGTTAGTTAAGTCAGATAGTTAAGTCAGCTAGCTAGTTACATAGCTAGCTAGTATGCTAACTAGTTATTTTAGCTAGTAAAATCAGTTTGTTTGCTGGTTAGCTAGATAGTTAAGTCAGCTAGTTACATCACCTGGCTAGCTAGATAAGTCAGCTTGTTAAGTCAGCTGGCTAGCAATCTGCCTAGCTTGGTAGCTAGCTAGTTAAATCAGCTAGTTAAGTCAGCTCACTAGCAAGTTGGTTAGCTAGAAAGCTAGGTAGTTAAGTCAACTGACAAGACAGTGGGATATGTACGTAGCTAACTAGTTAAGTCAACTGGCTATCCAGTTGGCTAACTAGGTAGCTATACAGTTTTGTAAGCCTGCAAACCAGCTGGCTAGTTAGTTAAATAACCTAGTTAATTCAGCTGGCTGGACAGCTGGCTAGCTGTGTAGCTAGCTAGATATGTCAGCTGTCCAGCCAGCTGGTTAACTAGTTAGGTAACCTAGTTAAGTCAACAGCTAGTTATACAGCTGGATAACTAAGTAGTTAGCTAGTTATGTCATTTGCCCAGCCAGTTGGCTGTCTAGTTAAGTCACATAGTTAAGTCAGCTGGCTAGCCAGCTTGCTAGCTAGGTGGCTTGCTACTTTAATCAGCTGGCTAGACAGCTGGCTATCTATTAATCCACCTAGTTGTCAGCTGTCTATCTATATAACAAGCTAATTAATTCTGCTGACTAGCAAG
>NW_007260260.1:0-8941 GCF_000164805.1 Carlito syrichta | reverse complement strand
TTCTTTCTTTTCCTCTCTCTCTTTTGTTTCCTCAATAGGTGGCCCTGGATGCTCTCAAACTGCCCAACTCGGGCCTTCCTGCTGTGATCACAGATTTTCCATTTGGTTGACATCCTGGCCTTCCTGCCTGGTCTTGAACTCTGGTTCTGAGGTGATCCTCCCGCCAGGCCTGCCCTCACTCAAGGTTTTCTGGAATTTTCTTGGGGTCGAGGTGGGGGATTTCTATGGTCGAGCCTGGTACCAGCTCCCAGGCTCCGCCTATCTTCCCGTCTTGGCCACCCTGAGTGCAGTGAAGACAGGCGTGAGTTGCCTGATCGCCCCCCACTAAGGTTTGAGACTCACCTCCTTCCTTTGCCCAAGGCAGGCCTTAGGAGGAGCGACCGGGTCCACCCTCTGGAATGAGGGAGATTGAGGGGTGGCTGCCCTAGCAAAGACATGCCTCTGCCCCATGCGCTCACCAGAGCGGGTTTGGTGGGTGGTTCCAGCTACCCTCTCCAGGGTCCCAGGTCATCTGAAGGGAATGGACTTTGCAGTGGGACCCCGAGAGTGGTGTGAAGGCTGGCACGGGGCTCACACCTTTCACTCTGGTGATTTGGAGGATGAGGTGAGAGGATGGCCTGAGCCTCCATTTTCAAGACCATCCCAGTCACCTTGGCGAGACCTCTTGTCTACAAGAAACCAACAAAATGAGCCAAGCATGGTGCTGCATGCATGTCGTTCTGGGCACTTGGGAGACCACGGTGGGAGGATTGCTGGAGCCCAACAGGTGGAGGCTGTGGTGGCTGAGAGCAGGCCCCTGCAATCCTTCCTGGCCAATGGGGCAGGACTATGAATCAGAATAAAAATACCAACCACTGCCACCACAACCAAAACCCAGGCTCAGGGGCTCAGACTGGCATGCCAATCCTTCGAAGGCCTGACGAGTGGTTAGCCTAAGTCTGCGGGTATAAGACCAGCCTGGGACACTGAGTGAGACCTCGTCTGGGCCATCAAAAATAAATCCAAGGGTTTGCCAGTGTGGTTGTGCAGGACTGTGGATCCAGACACTCGTGGTGCCAATGCAGGAGGATAGCCTGAATCCGTCAGGTGGAGTCCACTGTGGTTGTGAGCATGCCCCTGCACTCTGGACTGCATGACAGAGCAGGATTCCGACTCCAAATAATAATAATCGCCACCTCCGCCACCACCAGGACCCTTGCCACCTAGTGCGAGGAGTCACCCTCAGGGATGGGAGAGGAAAAGGCACTTTCCTGCCTTTCATTTGCAGGAGGTTTCAAAGGTGGCCACTGGGCATGTCCATTCCATACCTTCAGCCATGCATCCCAGAAGGCCTGCCTCCACCCTCCACACTCATGCCCCGCAGCAAAGATGCGTGTGAGCTCATGGAACGGACGGTCCCGAGCTATGGCAACCATCAGGCACAGAGCGATCAAGGCGGTCCGGCAACGCCAGGGCCAGTCTAGGTCCCAGTTGCCCAGTCTGCCAACTTCGGGTGGGAATAGGGCCTCTTCCTCTCCCAATCACTCTATCATCCACTGCCCACGCAGAAGTTTCCCTGGGGAGTCGTGGACGCACATCATGATGTACGTGGGAGATGTCTTTTTTTTCAGAGTCTCTGTCGGTGGTGCTGGGGTGTGGCACCACAATGGGGGTTCCTGGGGCCTCGACCTGAGGAGCACAGGTGGTCCTCCTGCCTCAGCCCACATGCAGCTGGGACTCCATGTGCCACCACACCTGACTCGATTTTGAGGACCTCTCTCTGAGACAAGATCTGGACCTGTTGCCCAGCCTAGTTTCCAACCCCAGGACTCAGGTCACCTCCCGTCGAGTCCTCCTATGGCACGTGTGTGATGGCCGTGAGCCATGGTGCCTGGCCTGGACTCACACTTGCTGTTGGTAAGTGTGACACTAAACCTCATCCCGGGATGGAGTCCACCGCATCCTGTGTAGCTGGGACCGTGGGTGCCACCATGTGCAACTTGAGTGTTTCCAATCCGGGGAGTGATGAGGTCACGCTACATGACCCAGACGGGCCTCAAACACCTGGACTCCAGCAGTCCACTGCCTTGGCATGCCAAAGCCATAGACTGATTGTCTGCTGATCATCCATCTTTTGAGAACTCTACAACCAAGTCTGTGGCCTCCTTCCCCAATGATCTCTGTCTTTTCACGATGATTCCAACTCTATACACAAACGGATGCTCTTCTTTTCTTTCCTTTTATTTTCTATTGTTTTAGTCGGAGTCTCACTCCTAGACCAGGCTGGAGGGTGGTGGCTCATTCCCAGCCAGCACAACTTTGGTCCACTGGACTCCAGTGAGCCATCCCCCACAGGCCTTCCAAGAAGCCAGAATGACAGGTGTATGCCAAAATGCCTGGTTCAGTTGGGATGGAGGGTATATACGAGGTCTCACCAAGTTGTCTGGGCTTGTCTCAGACCCACTGGCTCAGACCAGCTGCTGGCCTTGCCCATTCAAAATACTGGGATGAAGAGGTGGAACCCCCGAGACCAGCCTCGATCCTTCATCAAAAATTAACTAGAAGGCTGGGCGCAGTGACCCATGCCTGCAATCCCAGTGCTCTTGGAGGGTGAATTGGGAGATGGCTGTAGTCGAGGAGATATAGGCCAGCCTGGGCCACTCAAGGAGAACCCATCTCTGCACCCTTCCATATAGGGGGTCTGGGGTTGTGGTGCCCGTCGTCCTGGACACTCCAGAGGCTTAGGCAGGAGGACCGCCAGAACCCATGATTTTTGAGGCTGGCAGTGAATGAGGGTCATGTCCCTGGGCCTCAGCGTGGGCCCCAGAGTCAGACCCTGTCTCCAAAGTCTTCAGAATGGTGCACAGATTCTCAACAGCGTGTAGGGTGTTCAAAGGGTGACTGGCTTTAAAACCAGATAAAATAGGACATGGGGGGTAAGAAATGTCCCCAGTGAGGAATGTGTCCCCAACATTTCTTGGCATAAGGTCCTCATTGCCGAGTCAGAGGGCCTGATTACCTGGGGCACATTTGTCACCTAGGAGAGGAGAGCTGGCAGAAACCCAGCTAGGGAGCATCTGGAACTCCCACACCAAAGCCCCTTCCTCTCCCGGGGGGCAAGCCATTGGGGGTGGTTGGGTCTGGAAGGTGCCGAGCTTGGAGGACTCTCCTATGAGGGGTCATCAGGGGGGAAGGACTGAGGACAGAAGGTTTACAAGTGAATGGATTTTTTTGTTGACTTAGAATCTCTTTCTTTCTTTCTTTCTTGCTTGCTTGCTTTCTTGCTTTCTTCCTTCCTTCCTTCTTTCCTTCCTTTCTTCCTTCCTTCCTTCCTTCTTCCTTCCTTCTTTCTTTCTTTCTTTCTTTCTTTCTTTTCTCTTTTCCTCTATTTTGTTTCCTCACTAGGTAGCCCTGGCTGCTCTAAAACCACCAAACTCGAGCCTTCCTCTCGGTCTCAGCCTCCCAAACTGCTGTAATAACAGGCTTTCCATTTGGTTGATGTCCTGGTCTTGCAGCCTGGTTTGAACTCTGGGCTTGAGTTGATCCTCCCGCTGAGTCCTGGCCTCACCCAAGATATTTTGGGTTTTGCTTGGAGTCAAGGTTGGGGCTGGCTATGGTGTCCAGCATGGTCTAAGCTCCCAGGCTCTGGCCATCTTCCTGTCTTGGCCTCCCTGAGTGCAGAGGAGACAGACGTGAGTCTCCCAGCCCACCACACCAACCCCCCCCCATGGTTTGAGAGTCATGCCTTCCCTTTCCCTGAGGTAGTCCCTGGGAGAAGCGAGTGGGTCCATCCTGGGAATGAAGTGGGCTGAGTTGTGGGTTCCCTGGCTATGACACAACCCTGAGCCAGGCGCTAATTCTGATGGGCTCAATGTGTGATTCTGACTTCCCTCTGCGTGTCCCAGGTCATCTGAAGGGAGCATGCCTCACAGTGGGACCCACAGAGGGGTGTGAAGTCCAGGTGCAAGGGTTCAGGCCTGTCACGCCGATGCTTTGGGAGACTAATAAGAGAGAACATTCTGAGCCCCCAGTTTCGAGACAAGCCCAGGCAATTGATGAGACCTAGTCTCTACAATAAACCAACAAAATGAGCCAAGTGTGGTGGCACATGCCTGTCGTTCTGGCCACTCTGGAGACAATGGTGGAAGGATCCCTGGAGCCCAGCCAGTGAAGGCTGCAGTGACTGAGAGTGGGCCCCTACACTCTGGCCTGGGTGACAGAGTGGGACTATGACTCAGAATAATAATACCAACTACCCACACCACAACCACAGGCAGGGCTCTGGGGCTTGGCCTGACATCCCAGTCCTTCGCAGGCTGATGCCAGTGGATGCCCAAAGCCTGTGGGTTTGAGACCCGGTCAAGACACTGGGCGAGACCTCGTCTCGGCAATCAAAAATAAATCCAAATATTAGACAGGTGTGGTGGAACAGACCTGTGGTTCCAGACACTCGTGGGACTGAGGTAGGAGGATAGCCTGAGCCCAGAAGTTGGAATCCGCAGTAGCCATTAGCGTGCCCCTGCACTCCAGCCTGGGCAACAAAGTGGGATTCCGACTCTAAATAATAATAATCACCACCACCAACACCACCACCACCCCTGCCACACAGCGTGAGGAGTCACCCTCAGTGATGAGAGAGGAAATGGCACTTTCCTGCCTGTCGTTCATGGAGGTTTCAAAGGGGGCCACCAAGCACGACCATCCCATGCCTTCTACCATGCATCCCAGAAGGCCTGCCTCCACCCTCCACACTCGTGCCCCACAGCAAAGACTTGTGTGTGCTCACAGATGAGACCAACCCAAGCTAGATTGGCCATCGATCACAGAGCGATAAAGGTGGTCCGGCAACCCTGGGGCAAGTCCAGGTTCCAGTCACCCAATCTGCCAACTTTGGGCAGGGGGAGGACCCCTTTCTCTCCTGTTCACTCCATCATCCCCCACCCACTCGGACGTTTCCCTGGGGAGCCATGGACGCCCATCTTGTTGCACGTGGAGGTGTCCTTTTTGTCACTGCAGTCTGCCTCGGTGGGGCTGGGGTTTGGAAGCATGATCGTGGCTTTCAGGACCTCAACCTGAGAGGCTCAGGAAGTCCCTCCCACCTCGGCCCATGAACAGGTGGGATTCAGGAGATGCACCGGTGGAGGCCGAGGTGGCCAAGAGCGTGCCCTTCTCTCTGGGTTGGGCATCTGAGTGGGACTATGACTCAGAATAATAATACCAACCACAACCACCACAACCACAGGCTGAGCTTAGGGGCTCAGCCTGCCATACCAGCCCCTTGGAGTCTGAGGTGAGTGTACGGCCTGAGACTGCGGGTTTGAGACCAGCCCAGTCTCTGGCATCAAAAATAAATCCTAAGATTAGCCTGGCGTGGTGGTACAGGCCTGTGAGGATTGCCAGATCCCAGCAGGTGGAGTCCGCGGTGGCTGTGAGCATGTGCCTGCACTCTGACCTGGGTGATAGAGCAGGATTCCAATTCCAAATAGTAATAATCACCACCACTGCCACCATCACCACCCCTGTCAACAAGCGTGAGGTTTCATCCTCAGGGATGGTGAGGTAAAAGTACTTTATCTCCTGTCATTTGCAGGAGATTTCAAAGGTCACCACCAGGCTTGTCTGTCCCGTGCATTCTGCCACGCATCGCAGAAAGCCTGCCTCCAACCTTCACACTTGTGACCCACAGCAAAGATGCATCTGAGCTCATGGAACAGATGGCCCCGAGTTAGGGCGGCCATCAGGCACAGTGATCAAGGCGATCCGGCAATGCCACGATCAGCCCAGGTTCCGGTTGCCTGGTCTGCCACCTTCATGTAGGGAGAGGGTCACTTCCTCTCTTGATTACTCCATCATCTCCCGACCATGAGGACTTTTCCCTGGGGAGCCATGGACGCTAGTCATGATGCACATGGGAGGCCTCTTTTTTTCACCAGAATGTCCATCTGCCCACCTGTGTCATGGTGCCATTATCGAGGCTCCCAGGGCCTCGACCTGTGGATCTCAGGCAGTCCTCCCTCCTCAGCCCCTGAGCAGCCAGGACTACGCAGGCCACCATGCCTGACTTGATTTTGGATACCTCTCGCCTAGATGAGGTTTGGCCACATTGAACGGTCAGGTCTCATATCCCTGGGCTCAGGCAGCCTCCCACCTCATCCTCACAGGGCACGGGGCTGACAGCCATGGGCCAGGGAGCTCAACTTGGACTTTCAAATTCTGTTGGTGGGGGAGACACAAAGGAATGCCCCAACAGAGCCCACTGCATCCTGGGTAACTGGGACGGTGGGCACCGACACACAGGAATCCATTGTTTGTGTTCTGGGGAGCTATGAGGTCTTGCTACGTGACCCACGTGGATTTCAAGCTCCTGGACTCCAGGCATCCCTAGTCTCGGCCTCCCATAGCCACAGCCTGATTTTCTGTCAATCCATCGTCTTTCAGGAACTCTAGGACCAAGGCTGGGGGCTTCTTTCCAAATGATTTGTCTGTTCACGATGATCCCAACTCCATACACAAATGGATGCTCTTCTTTTTTTTTTCTTTTTTCCTTTTTTTCATTGAGTAACAGTCTCACTCTATCACCCAGGCTAAGTGCGGTGGTTTCCTCCTCATCACTACAGCCTCGGTCCGCAGGATTCTGGCGAGCCTTTCCCAAACCTTCCAAGGACCAAGAATGACAGGTATACACCACCACGTCTGGCTCATTTGAGATTGAGGGTAGAGATGAGGTCTCCCCGAGGTGCCCAGGTGGATCTCGGCCCACGGGCTAGGGCCAGTCACTGGCTTTGGTCTTCCAAAGCACTGGGATGATGAGGCTGAGCCCCTGGGCCTGGCATCTATCCTTCCTAGAAAATGAACCAGAGGCCTGGTGTGGTGTCTCACACCTGGAATTCCAGTGCCCTGGGAGGCCACGGCAAGAGGATGACTGGAGCCCAGGAGCTCAATACCAGCCTGGGCCACACAGGGAGACAGTCTCCGCACCCATCCAAATAGAGCACCTGGGGTCAAGGTGCCCATCATCCCAGTCACTCTGGAAGTTGAGGTGGGAGGATTGATTGATTCCACAATTTGGAAGCTGGCAGAGAATGATGGTCTTGTCTCTGGACCCCGGCCTTGGCCACAGAGCCAGAACTTGTCTCTGAAAACCTCTGAATCGTACACAGATTCTCAACTGCTTGTGGTGTGTTCACAGGGCGCCTGGCTTTAGAGTAAAGAAAAATGGGATTGGGGGGGGGAAGAAACGACTCAGAGTAAAGGATGGTTCCCCGACCTTTCATGCCTGAATGTCCTCATTGCCGAGTCGAATTGTAGGCCTGCCTGGGACACCTTTCTTACCTCAGAGAGGAGAGCCAGCAAGAATCCTGACAGGGAGCCTCAGGAACTCCCACACCAAAAAAGGGCAGCCTTTGTGGGGATTGCGGCTGGAAGGTGCTGAGCATGGGGGACCCCCCACATGTGTGAGGGTCAGGGGATGAAGGACTTAGGTCAGAAGGTTTGCAGGAGAATTGATTTCTTTGTATAGTTCTATCTTTCTTTATTTCTTTAACTCTTTCTTTCTTTTCTTTCCTCACTAGGTTGCCCAGTCTGATCTCAAACAGCCCAACTTGGGCCATCATCTTGGTCTGGGCCTCCAAAACTGCTTCGATCATAGGTTTTCCATTTTGTCGACATTCTGGTCTTCCTACCTGGTTTTGAACTCTGGGTCAGAGGCAATCCTCCTGCCAAGGCCTGCCGTCACTGAAGATTTTCTCTGTTTTGCTTGGAGTGGATGTGGGGGCTTGCTATGGTGTCCAGCCTGATCTCGAGCTCCCAGGCTCTGGCCATTATCCCACCTCAGCCTCCCCCAGTGCCACGGAGACAGGTGTGAGTGGCCCAACCATCCACACCCTCCTCAAGGTTTGAGAGTCATGCCCTCCCTTTCCCCGAGGCAGCCCCTAGAAGGTGCAAGCAGGTCCTCCCTGGATTGTTAGGTGGGCGGAGGCATGGGTTCCCCGGTGAAGACATGTCCCTGCACCAAGCACTACTCCCAGAAAGGGATCGATGGGAGAATCAGGCCACCATCTACGGGTTCTAGGATTGTCGGAAGGGATGGTGGCTTGTGGTGTGACCCCAAGGGTTTTATGGAGTCCAGGCATGGGGGCTCATGCCTGTCATGCCTGACCCGGTGCTCTGGGAGGTCAAGGTGAGAGGATGGCCTGGCCCACTGGATCGAGACCAGCCCGGGCACCTTTGCAAGACCTCATCTCTACTAGAAGTCACAAAGATGAGCCAAATGTGATGACGCACAACTGTTGTCCCTGCCACTCAGGATTCCATGGCGGGAGGATCACCAGAACTCAGCTGGTGGAGGCTGTGGTGGCCAAGAGCTGGACCCTGCCTTCTGGCCTGGGTGATGCAGAGGGACTCTGACTCAGAATAACAATACCAACCACCACCACCACCACAATCACCGGCTGGGCTCAACCTAGCATCCTGGCCTTTGAGAGGCCAACACAAGTGGATGGCCTAAGCCTGTGGGTTCAACACAAACCTGTGACACTGGACGAGACCTTGTTGCAGCCATCTAAAATAAATCCAAAGATTAGCCTACTGTAGTGGTGAAGGCCTGTGATTCGAGCCACTCAGGAGGGCCAAAGTTGGAGGATTGCCTGAGCCTGGTAGGTGGAGTCCACAGAGGTCGTGATTGTGTCCCTGCACTACGTCCTGGAGGACAGAGCAGGATTCCAACTCCAAATAACAATAATCACCACCACCTCCACAACCGCCACCCCTGCCACCCAGAGCAAGGTGTCACCCTCAGTGATTGGAGAGGAAAACACTTTCTGGCCTCTCATTTGTAGGAGGTTTGAAAGGTGGCCACCGGGCATGTCCATCCCTCAGCTTTGGCCACGTGCCCCAGATGGCCTGCTTTCACCCTCCACACTCTTGCCCCACAGCAAAGATGTGTGTAAAATCATGGAATAGA
>NW_007260259.1:605-7950 GCF_000164805.1 Carlito syrichta | reverse complement strand
TAGTTAACTAATGGGCTAATTCAGTGGGTTGAGTCAGCTAGCTAGCAGTTAGCAAATGGGTTGAGTCAGCTACTTGACTAGGCTAAGTAGCTAGTTAGCTAATGACTTAAGTCAGCTGGATGGCCAGCTAGATACCTAATGAGTTAAGTCAGCTGATTGAGTAAGCTAGGCAGCTCTGTAGCTAACGATATGTCAGTTGATTAATTCACCTAGCTACCAAGTTAGATAATGACTAAACTAACTAGTTATCTAGTTTGTTAAGTAAGCTAGCTAGCAAAGCAGCTTACTATTTAAGTCACCTTGTTAGCTAGGCAGCTAGCTAGTTAGATAGCTATTTAAGTCAGCTGGCTAACTGGGTAGCTAGCTAGTTAGCTAACCATTTAAGTCAGCTGGCTAGCTAGGTAGCTACTAGTTAAGTCAGCTACTTAAGTCAGCTGGCTAGCCAGAAGGCTAGCTGGTAGTGAGCTAAAGTCAGTTGGCTAGCCAACTGTGTAGCTAGTTAATTCAGCTAGTTAAGAAAGCTCGTTAGCCAAATGGTTAGGTAGGTAGCTAGCTAGTTAAGTCAGGTAGATAGCTACCTGGCTAGCTAGTGATGTCAATGAGTTAAGTCAGCTGGCTAGCCTACTGGCTAGCTGGTTAAGTCGGCTAGTTTAGTCAGCTGTCTAATCAGCTGTCTAGGTAGGTAGCTAGCTAGATAAATCAGCTTGCTAGCAAGGATAGTTGTTCAAATCAGTTAGTTCACTCAGCTGGTTAGCCTGCTGGCTACGTTGATAG
This sequence comes from Carlito syrichta, assembly GCF_000164805.1. Lineage (NCBI taxonomy): Eukaryota > Metazoa > Chordata > Mammalia > Primates > Tarsiidae > Carlito > Carlito syrichta. The sequence goes on along the minus strand of NW_007260259.1, from coordinate 7,176 downwards.
CTAGCAAGTTAAGTGAGGTGGCTAGTCAGCTTGCTAGCTTCAGTCAGCTAGGTAAGTAGCTGGCTAGCCAGCTGGCTAGATAGTAGCCAGCTAGTTAAATCAGCTGGCTATTCAGCTGACCAGCTGGTTAAGTCAGCTAGTTAAGTCAGCTGGCAACCAGCTGGATAGCAATTTCGGGGAGTTAGCTAGTTAAGTCACCTGGTAACCAACAGGTTAGTTAGTTAAGTCAGCACATTAAGTAATTTGGCTCTCCAGCTGGTGAGCTAGATATAACATAGTTAATTCAGATGGATAGCCATTTGTCTAGCTAGTTATGGTAGGTAGTTAAGTCAGCTGGCCATCTAGGAAGCTAGTTATAAAAGTAAGCTAGTTATGGCACCTAGGTAGGTATTTAAGTCAGCTATATTGTTCAGTTGGCTACCTAGATACGTAGGTAGTAGCTAGTTAGTTAATTCAGCTGGAAATCCAGCTGCCTATCTAGTTAAGTCAGTTAGTAGAGGCAACTGGCTAGCTAGTTAAGTCAGTTAGTTAAATCAGCTGGCAAACCAGCTGCCTAGCAGGGTAGCTAGCTAGTTAAGTCAGCTTGCTAGCTAGCTGGCTAGCAAGTTAAATCACCTAGTTAAGTCAGCTCGCTGGCCTGCTGTCTTAGCTTGGAAGTGAGGTAGATAAGTCAGTTGGCAAGCCAGTGGGAAATGTAGGTAGGTAGCTAGTTAAGTTAGCTGCCTAGCCATCAGGCTAGCTAGTTATGTCAGGTAGTTAAGTCAGCTGGCTATATAGCTGTCTAGCTAGGTAGCTAGCTAGTTAAGTCTGCTGGCTAGCCAGCTAGCTACTTCGTTAAGTCAGCTAGTTAAGTTAGCTGGCTAGGCAACTGGCTAGATAGTTAGCTAGGCAATAATGTCACCTGGGTAGACAGCTGGCCAGCTAGTTAAGTCAGCTTGTTTAGTCAGCTGGCTAATCAGCTGGCTATCTAGTTAATTCAGCTCGCTATATCAGTTGTCTAGCCAGTTGGCTCTCTAGTTATAAAGCTTGTTACATGAGATGTGTAACCATCTGTCTTCTAGTTATTTCAGCTAGTTAAGTCAGCTGGGTATCTAGGCAGCTAGCTAGTTAAGTCAGCTTGATTTATCAGCTAGCTAGCTAGTTAAGTGACCTAGTTAAGTCAGCTAGCTATATGATAGCTAGTTGGTAGCTAGCAAGTTGAATCAGCTAGTTGAGTCAGCTGGCTAGCTAGGTAGCTAGCTAGTTAAGTCAGCTATTTAAGGCAGCTGGGTAGCTAGTTAAGTCAGTTAGTAAGTCAGCTGGAGAGCCTGCTGCCAAACAGGATAGCTAGCTTTATGTCAGTTGGCTAGCTAGTTGGCCAGCTAGTTAAGTCACCTACTTAACTCAGCTTGCTGACCAGCAGAATAGCTAGGCAGTTAGGTAGTTAAGATGGCTTGCAAGTCAGCAAGATAAGTAGGTATGTAGCTAGTTAAGTAAGCTGGATAGCCATCTGGCCTCTAGATATGTCAGCTAGTTGTCAGCTAGCTATCTAGTTGTCTAGCTAGGTAGCTAGCTAGTTAAGTCTGCTGGCTAGTCTGCTTGCTAGCCATGTAGTTAGACAATTATGTCATCTGGTTAGTCAGCTGGCTAGCTAGGTAGCTAGCTAGTTATCTCAGCTGTCTAGTTAGTTTGCTGGCTAGTTCAGTCACTAGTTAAGTCAGCTGACTAGGCATCTGGCTCCCTAAGTAGCCTGCTAGTAAGTCATCTGGCTAGACAGTGTGCTAGCTAGATAAGTCCCCTAGTTAATTCAGCTGGATAGCCAGTTGGCTAGCTAGGTAACAAGCCAGTTAATTCAACTAGCTAGAAAGCAGGTCAGCTAGTTAAGACAGCTAGTTAAGTCAGCTGGATAGCCAGGTGGCTGGTTAGTTAGTGACCTAGTTATGTCATTTGGCTTGCCAGCTGGCTAGATAATTAAGTCAGCTAGTTAAGTCAGCTGGCTATCCAGGTGTCTAGAGAGTTAGAGCACTAGTTAAGACAGCTGGCAATCCAACTGGATATCTAGATAAGTCAGCTAGTTTAGTTCACCTCGGTGTTGAGCTGCCTTGCTCGTTAATCAGCTAGTTAAGTCAGGTGGCTAAACAGCTGGATAGCTAGTTATGTCACCTCATTAAGTCAGTTGGCTAGTCATCTTTCTAGGTAGTTAATTCAGATGGCTAGATGGCATCCTAGTTAGTTATTTCAGCTAGTTTAGTCAGCTGGCTAGCTAGGAAGCTAGCTAGTTAAGTCAGCTAGTTATGTCAGCTAGCTAGCTTGTTAAGTCAACTAGTTAAGATGGCTTTCTAGCAAGATTTCTAGCTATGCAGCTAGCTAGTTATTTCAGCTAGTAAATTCAGCTGGCTAGCTAGGTAGCTAGTAAGTTAAATCAGCTGGTTAGCCAGCTGCCTAGTTGGGTAGATAGCTAGTTAAATCAGCTGGTTAGCCAGCTGGCTAGCCAGTTAAGTCACCTAGTTAACTCAGCTAGCTAGCCAACTTGTTAGCTAGGTAGTCTGGTAGTTATGTCAGTTGGTAAGCCAGCAGGATACGTAGGTAGCTATTTAGTTAAGTCAGCTGGCTAGAAACCTGGCTACCTACAGTTGTCAGTTAGTTAAGTCAGCTGGCTAGTCAGCTGGCTGACTAGTTATATCAGCTAGTAGAGTCAGCTGGCTAGCTGGTTAACTATGCTAGTTAACTAAAGTGGCTATCCAACAGGCTAGCTAGGTAGCTCGCTAGTTAAGTAAGCAGGCTAGTCAGCTAACTAGCTGGTTAAGTCAGCTAGTTAAGTCAGCTCAATACCCACCTGACTGGGAGGTAGCTAGCTAATTAAGTCAGCTGGCTAGCCGGCTAGCCAGCTTGTTAAGTCAGTGTGTTAAGTAAGTTGGCTAGCTGGCTGGCTAGCTAGGTGGCCAGCTAGGAAAGTTAGTTGGCTAGCCAGATGTCTATCTAGTTAAGTCAGTGAGTTTAGTCAGCTGGTTAGATGGCTGGCTAGCTAGATGGCTGGCAAGTTAAGCTGCCTTGTTATCAGGCTGGTCAGTTAGGTGGCCAGCTAGTTAAGCTGGCTGACTATCTGGCTGACCAGCAGAGTGTCTGACTAGTTAAGCCGACTGACTATTCCAATGTCCAGTCTGCCAGCTGGCTATTAATGCCGATCGGCTAGCCAGATGGCTAGCCTGCTAGCTAGCTAGCCGGTTTCCTAGCCAACCAGCCAGCCAGGTATCTAGCTAGTTAATACATGTTGCTAGCCATGTAGTCAACAAGGTAGCTAGCTAATTAAGTCAGCTGGATAGCCAGCTAGCCAGCCAACTAGCTAGCTAGCTAGTTAAGTCAGCTAGCTAGGCAGATAGCTAGTTAAGTGAGCTAGCAAATCAGCTAACTATTCAGTTACCTAGTTAAGTCAGCTAGCTAGTCACTTTACTAGTCATCTAGCTAGTTAAGTCAGCTAGCTAGTCGTAGATAGTTAAGTCAGCTAGCAAGTCAGCTAGCTGGTGAGCTAACTAGTGGGCTCCCTCACTTTCCATCAGGCCAGCTAACGTTTAGGCTCGGTCGACTGCCAACCGGTCAGCAAACTAGTCGGCTCACATGCCAACCAACAGGTCAAATAACTTGTCGGCTTGCTCACAGGCCAACAGGTCTGCTAACTAGTTGGCTTGCTTGACAGATGACTAGTTAAGTCAGCTCACTGGTCGGCTCATTAGCCGGCCGAATAGTTATGGCAGTGCATGCGTCAGCTCACTCGCCAGCAGTCTAGTTAATTTGGCTCACCAGTCGGCTCTCTAACAGGCCAACTAGTTAAGTTGGAACACCTGTCTGCTCACTCACTGGCTGACTAATTAAGTCAGTGAAACTTTTTACCTCCTAGCCGGCCAACTAGTTTAGTCAGCTAACCAATCGGCCGACTAGGGGGCCAAAATGTTGGCCGAAAAGTTAGGTCAGCTAAATAGACGGCCGACTAGTTAGGTCAGCAAACTACCCAGCCAAATACTTACCCAAACTAACTATTGGGCCAACTCGTCAGCCAACTATTTAACCAAGCTAAATAGTCGGCCGATTAGTCAGCCAACTTGATAAGCCAGGTAACAAGTTCGCCGAGTAGTCAGCAAACGTGCTAAACCAGCTAGGTAGTCGGCTGACTTGTCAGCCAACAAGTTAAGTCACCTAGCTAACTCGTTAACCAACTGGTTAAGTCAGATATTTAACTCGTTTACCAACTAGTTAAAAGTTATTTAACTCATTAACTAACTAGTTAATTAAGCTAGCTATCTTGGTACCCAACTAGTTAAGTCAGCTAGCTGAGTTAGCTAACAAGCTAGCTAGCTAAGTAAGCTAGCTAAGTCACCTAGCTCACTAGTTAGCTAATTATTTAAGTCAGCTACTTAAGTCTGCTACCTACATTGTCAGCTAATTAAGTCAGCTCATTACTCAGCTAGTTAAATACTTAGCTAACTAATTCAGGTAGATAAGTCAGCTAGCTAACTAGTTAAGTCAGTCAGTGAACTCAGCTAGCTAAGAAGTTAAGTCAGCTTGCTAAGTCAGCAAGTTAAGTCAGCTTCTAATTTAGTCAGCTGGTTAAGACAGCTAGCTAGCTAGTTAGCTAAAGGTTTAAGTCAGCAGGTTGGGTCAGGTAGTTAGCTAGTTAACTAACGTGTTAAGTCAGCTGGTTGAGTCACCTAGCTAGCTAGTTAGCAAACGGGTTGAGTCAGCTGGTTGAGTAGGCTAGCTAGCTAGTTAGCTAATGAGTTAAGTCAGCTGGATTGTCAGCTAACTAATAGCTAACGAGAAAAGTCAGCTGGATGAGTCAGCTAGCCAGCTCATTAGCTAACGAGATAAGTCAGATGATTAAATCATGAAGCTAGCATGTTATATGACTATTAAGCTAACCAGTTATCTAGCTGGTTGTCAGCTAGCTGCCAAGGCAGCTCACTATTTAAGCCAGCTTGTTAGCTAGGTAGCTATCTTGTTAGCTAAATATTTATGTCTGCTGAGTAACTAGGTAGCTAGCTAGTTAGCTAACTATTTAAGTCAGCTGGCTAGCTAGGTAGCTGCTAGTTAAGTCAGCTCTCTAGTCAGCTGGCTAGCTAGGTAGCGAGCTAGTAGAGTCAGTTGGCTAGCCAACTTGCTAGCTGGTTAATTCAGCTAGTTAAGACAGCTGGTGAGCCAACTGCCTAGGTAGGTAGCTAGCTAGTTAAGTCAGCTAGATAGCTACCAGGCTAGATAGTGATGTCCGTGAGTTAAGTCAGCTGGCTAGCCAACTGGCTAGCTGGTTTAGTTAGCTAGTTTAATCAGCTGTCTAGCTGGCTAGGTAGGTAGATAGCTAGATAAGACAGCTTGCTAGCCAGCAGGATAGTTTTTCAACTTAGCTAGTTAAGTCAGTTGATAGTCTGCTGGCTATGTAGATAGCTAGCAAGTTAAGAGAGGTGGCTATCAAGCTTGCTAACTTAAGTCAGTTAGGTATGTCAGCTGGCTAGGCAGCTGGCTAGATATATAGCCAGCTAGTTAAGTCAGCTGGCTAGCCAGTTGACTAGCTGATTAAGTCAGCTTTTTAAGTCAGCTGGCAACCAGCTGGCTAGCTAGTTAAGTCAGCTCATTAAGACAGTTGGCTATCCAGCTTGTTAGCTAGTTAAAAAGCTAGTTAAGACAGATGACTAGCCATGTGGCTAGATAGTTATTTCAGCTGGTTAAGTCAACTGGCTAGCTAGAAAGGTAGCTATATTAGTCAGATAGCTATGGAGGCTAAGTAGCTAGTTAAGTCAGCTGTCTAGCTAGCTAGATAGCTAGATAGCTTGCTAGTTGAGCCAGCTAGATAAGTAATCTGGCTAGCTAGGTACCTAGCTGCTTAATCAGCTAGTTAAATCAGCTTGCTAGCTAGATAAGTCAGCGAATTAAGTCAGCTGGATAGTCAGCTGCCCAGCTGAGTCGCTGCCTAGTTAAGTCAGCTGGCTAGCCAGTTAAATAGCTAGTTAAGTAACCTAGTTAAGTCAGCTCACTAGCCAGCTGGTTACATAGGTACCTAGACAGATAAGTCAGAAGGGAAGCCAGTGGGATACGTAAGTAGATAGCTAGTTAAGTCAGCTGGCTATCCAGCTAACTAGCTATGGAATCTAGGCAGTTAATTCAGCCTGCTAGCCAGCAGACTAGTTAGTTAAGTCACCTAGTAAGTCAGCTGACTAGACAGCTGGCTAGCTAGGTTATATATAGTAAAGTAGTATGTCTAGACCACTGGCTAGCTAGTTAAACCACCTAATTAAGTCAGCTGGCTAACAAGCTGGCTAGCTAGGTAGTTTGCTAATTAACTCAGCTGGCTAGACAGAAGGCTACTTAGTTAAGTCACCTAGTTTAGACAGCTAGCTAGCTATATAGCAAGCTAGTTAATTCAGCTGACTAGCAAGCAGGCCAGTTATTTGAGTCAGCTAATTAGGTCAGCTGGCTAGCCAGCTGGCTAGCTAGGTAGCAAGCTACTTAAGTCAGTTGGCTAGCGAACTGGCAAGAAAATTAACTCAGCTAGGTAAGTCAGCGGACTAGCCAGCTAGTAAGCTATGTAGAGAGCTAATTATGTCAG
>NW_007260259.1:0-585 GCF_000164805.1 Carlito syrichta | reverse complement strand
CAACTAGTTCGGTCAGCTGGCTAGTCAGCTGGCTAGCTAGGTAGCAAGCTAGTTAAATCAGCTGGCTAGCCAGCTGGATAGCTATTTACATCAGCTAGTTAATTCAGTTGGTTTCGCAACTGGCTAGCTAAGTATCCAACTAGTTAAGTCAGCTGGCTAGTCAGCTGGCTAGCTGGTTAAGACAGCTAGTTAATTCAGCTGGCTAGCTAGCTGGCTTTCTAGTTAAGTAAGCTAGTTAAGTCAGCGAGCCAGCCAGCTTGCTAGCTAGTTAAGTCAGCTGACCAGACAGCTAGCTAGCTAGGTTGATAGCTAGTTAAGCAGCTAGCTAAGTCAGTTGGTTATCCAGGTATCTTACTAGTTAAGTCAGTTAGTTAAGTCAGCTGGCTAGCCACCTACCTAGCAGGGTAACTAGATAGATAAATCAGCTTGCTAGCCAGATGGCTAGCTTGTTAAATCACTTAGTTAATTCAGCTCGCTGGCCAGAATGTTAGCTAGGTAATTAGGTAGTTAAATCAGTTGGCAAGCCAGAGTGCTATGTAGGTAGGTAGCTAGTTAAGTGTGCTGACTAGCCATCAGGCTGTCTAG
>NW_007260258.1:0-12419 GCF_000164805.1 Carlito syrichta | reverse complement strand
CAGTGCAACTGGATTTAGAGCCAGTAAAAAATTGGATAGGGGGAAGAAATGTCCACGAGTGCTGGATGGGACCCTGGACTTTTTTGATGGAACGTCCTCATTGCCAAGTTGAAGGGTCAGACTGCCAGGGGCACATTTTTTACCTTGGAGAGGAGAGCCGGCATGAACCCAGCCAGGGAGCCTAGGGAATTCCCACACCAATGCAAGGACGGGATTTAGGGGGGATTTAGGACTGGAAGGTGCTTAGCGGACTCTCCCATGTGGGGGTGGGGTGGGGGGGAGAAGAACTGACGGCATAACATTTGCAGGAGAATGAATTTCTTTCTTCCTTCCTTCCTTCCTTCCTTCCTTCCTTCCTTCCTTTCTTTCTTTCTTTTTTTCTTCCTTTCTTTCTTCCTTCCTTCCTTCCTTTCTCCCTTCCTTTCTTTCTTTCTTTCTTTCTTTCTTTCTTTCTTTCTTTCTTTCTTTCTTTCTTTCCTTCTTTCTTTCTTTTCTTTCCTCACTAGGTTACCCAGGCTGAAATCAAACCACCCAACTCTGGCCATCCTCACCTCCTGTTCTTCCCAATCTGTGGTGATCCCAGGCTTTCCATTTGGTCAGTATACTGGTCTTCCTGCCTGGTCTTGAACTATGGGCTGGTGGCGATATGCCTGCCGAGGCCTGCCCTCACCCAAGGTTTTATGAGTTTTGCTTGTGGTCCAGGTGGGGGCTTGCTCTGTTGTCCAGAGTGGTCTCAATATCCTGGACTCTGGTCATCTTCCTGTCTTATCCTCCTCAAGTTCCAAGGAGGCAGCCGTAAGTTGCCCAGCTGCCTTCACCCCCCCAAAGTTTTGAGAGTCACACTCTCCCTTTCCCCAAGGCAGGTCTTCCCTGGGGAACAGCTGGGTGGTGGTGTCGGCAACCTCGCGACACACCCCTTCACCAGTCGCTCCCCTTTGGTGGTTCAGAGAGCAACTCCAGATATCCTCTCCAGGGTCCCAGGTTGTTGGACTGGAGCTGGTCTCTTGTTTGGACTCTGAGAGTGTTGTGCAGGCCAGGGGTGAGGGCTCACGACTGTCATCCAAGCACTCTGGGAGAGTGAGGTGAGAGGATGGTCTGAGCCCCCAGGTTTGAGCCCAGCCCAGGCACCGTGGTGAGATCTTGTCTCTACAAGAAGCCAAAAAATGAGCTGAGCGTAGTGGTGTATGCCTGTTGTTCTGTACACTCAGGAGGCCATGGCAGAAGGATTGCTGGAGTCCTGGTGGTGGATGTCAAGGTGGCCAATAGCAGGCCTCTACACTCTGGCCTGGGTGACAGAGTGGGACTCTGACTCAGAATAATAATACCAAGCACCACCATCACCACAAGCACAGGCTGGGCTCAGGGGTACAGCCTGGAATCCCAGCCATTCGGATGACCAGGCGATTGGACTACCTGAGGCTTTGGGTTCAACAGCAGCCCAGGAAATGGGGCAAGACCTCATCTCCGCCATCAAAAATAAATCCAAAGATTAGCCAGGTGTGGTGGTGCAGACCTGTGGTTTCAGCCAATTGGGGTTTGAGGAGGGAGTATCGCCTGAGCCTGGCAGGTGGAGTCTGCAGAGGTAGTGAGCATACCCCTGCACTCTGATCTGAGCGACAGAGTGGTAGTCTGACTCCGAATAATAATACTCACCACCACCACCCCTGCCACCCAGCACGAGAAGAGACCCACAGGGATGGGAGAGGAAAATGCACTTTCAAGGCTGTCACTCGTGGGAGGTTTCAAAGGTGGCTACTGGTCACGTCCATCCCACGCCTTTGGCCTTGGTCCCAGAAGGACTGACTCCACGGTCCACAAACGTGTTTCACGGCAAAGATGCATGTAAGCTCATGGAAGAGATGGTCCTGAGCAAGGGCGACTGCCGGGCACAGAGCCTTTAAGGCTCTCCTACAATACCATAGCCAGACCAGGTTCAGGTTACCCTGTCTGCCACCTTCAGGTGGGGGAAGTGGTCCTTCCTCTCCTGATCTCCCCATCGTCCCCCGCCCATGCAAACCTTTCCTCGGGGAACCATGGGTGCCATCATGATGCACGTGGCAGGATTCTTAATTTTTGCTGAAGACTCAATCGGCCAGTTTGGGCCACAGTGGCATGATTGTGGCTCCTGGGGCCTCAACCTGTGGGGCTCAGTCTGTCCTCACACCTTGGCCTGCAAGCAACCAGGAGTCCTGGGACAACCACTCCAACCACGATGTCTGGCCACTTTGCCTGGGCTGGTCTCTGAACCCTGGGCTTAGGTAGTCTCCTGCCTGGAACTCCCAGGGTGTGGGGCAGAAGTCCATGTGACACAGTGCCTGGCCTGAACTCGCACATACTGTCGGCGGGGGCAATGCCTTGACCACTCTGGAGGTTGAGGTGGGAGGATTGCCAGAGCCCGCAATTTTGAGTTTGGCAGTGAATGACCGTCCTGTCCCTGGGCCCCAGCCTGGGCCACAGAGCCAGACACTGTCTCCAAAAACATGAGAATCGTACACAGCTTCTCAACTGCACGTGGTGTGTTCACAGGTCGACTGGCTTTAGAGCCAGGAAAAATGGGATTGAGGGGGAAGAAATGTCCTCAGGTGAGGAATGTGTCCCTGGCCTTTCTTGGTGGAAGGTCCTCTTAGCCTAATCAGAGTGTCTGCCTGCCTGGGGCACATTTCACACCTCGGAGAGGACAGCTGGCAGGAACCCAGCCAGGTAGTGTGGGAATTCCCACACCAAAGCGGGGGCAGCCATTTGAGAAGGTTTGGCGTTGAAAGATGTGGAGCTTGGGGGACCCTCACATGTGGGGGGGTGGGGGGAAGGAATGAGGGAGAAAGTTTGCAGGAGAATGGATTTCTTTCTTTCCTTCCTTCCCTTCCTTCATTATTTCCTTTCTTTCCTTCTTTTTTCCCTTTCTTTCTTTCTTTTCTTTTTTTTTTTTTGAGTTGGAGTCTCACTCTGTTGCCCAGACTGAAGTGCAGTGGCTGCTCCCACCATCGCAGCCTCAACCTGCTGGGCTCCAGTGATCCTTCCACCTCAGCCTTCCGAGTAGCCGGAATTACAGGTGTGTGCTACCATGCCCAGCTAATCTTTTTTTTATTTATTGTAGAAATGAGGTCTCGCCTGCCCAGGTGGGTCTCAAACCCACAAGTTCAAGGCTCATGCTCTCACCTCAGCCTCTCAAAGGCTCAGGATTACAGGCTGAGCCACCAAGCCTGGCTCTTTCTTTCTTTCTTTCTTTCTTTCTTTCTTTCTTTCTTTCTTTCTTTCTTTCTTTCTTTCTTTCTTTTACTTTCTGTCTTTATTTTCTTTCCTCACTAGGTTGCCCAGGTTGTTTTCAAATCACCCAACTCAGGCCATCCTCATGGGCTGGGCCTCCCAAACTGCTGCGACCACAGGTTTTCCATTTGGTCGTCATCCTGGTCCTCCTTATGGCCTTGAATTATGGGGCAGAGGCAATCCTCTCCCCAAGGCTTGCCGTCACCCAAGGTTTTCTAGGTTTTGCTTGGGTTGAGGTGTTGCCTTGCTATGGTGTCCAACCTTGCCTCGAGTTCCCAGGTTCCAGCCATCTTCTCATCTCGGCCTCCCTGAGTGCTGAGGAGACAGGCGTGAGTCGCCCAGCCATCCCACCACACCAAAGGTTTGAGACTCATGCCCCCCCTTTCACTGAGGCATCCTAAGGGAAGGGCGAGTGGGTCCCCCCTGGGGAACAAGGCAGGATGAAGTGTGGTCAACCTGGCAGATACATGCCCATGTGCCAGGTGCTCCCTCTGTAATGGGCTTAGTTGACATTCCAGCCACCCTCTCAGGGGTCCCAGGTCGTTGGAGGTACCGGGTCTCGCCATGGTCCCTGAGAGTGGTGGAGTGGTGTGGATGCTGGGCGCAGGGGATAATGCCTGTCATCCCAGCACTGTCATAGGCTGAGGTGAGAGGATGACCTGATCTCCTGGGTTCGAGACCAGCCCGGGCACCTTGGAGAGACCTCGTCTCTACAAAAGCCAAAAATTGAGCCAAGCTTGTTGGCGCAGCCCTTTCATTCTGGCCACTCATGAAGCCATGGCAGGAGGATCACCAGAGTCCTGCTGGTCAATGCTTCAGTGGCTGAGGGTGGGCCCCAATGTTATGGCCTGGGCAACAGAGAGAGACTCCAATGCAGAATCATAATACCAACCACCACCACAACCAAGGGGTGGACTCGGGCTCATTCTGGCATTCTGGCCCTTCAGAAGCCCAGGCAAGTTGACAGCAGAAGCCTATGGTTCGACACCATCCTGGGACAAGGTGTGAGACCTTGTATCGACCATCAAAAATAAATCCAAAGATTAGCCATGCATGGTGGCACAGACTTGTGGTTCATGCCACTCTGGGAATGGAGGCAGGAGGATCACCTAAGCATGGCCAGTGGAGTCCACAGTGGCTGTGAGCATGCCCCTGAGCTCTGGTCTTACAAAGCAGGAATCCAACTCCAAATAATAATAATCACCACCACCACCACCCCTGCCACCCAGTGTGAGGAATCACTTTCAGGGATGGGAGAGGAAAACGCTTTTAGTGGCCTGTCATTCATGAAAAATTTCAAAGGTGGCCACCGGGCATGTCCATCCCGTGCCTCTGGCCATGCATCCCAGAAGGCCTGCCTCCACCCTCCACATTGGTGACCCACAGGAAAGACATGTGTGAGCTCATGGAGCAGACAGCCCATAGCTAGAGCGGCCATTGGGAACAGAATGATTAAGGTGGTCAAGCAATGCCGCTGCCAGTCCACGTTCTGGTCGCCCTGTCTTCCACTTTCTGGCGTGTGGAGGGGCCCTTCCTCTCCCAATCACACCATCAATCCCCACCTATGCAGAATTTTACCTGAGGATCCATGGACGTCTGTCGTGATGCATGTGGGAGGCGTCTTTTTTGTTGCTGGAGTCTCCATGTGCCAGGCTGGGGTGTGGGGGCACAATCGTTGATCCTGAGGCCTCAATCTTGGGGCACAGGCAGTCCTCCCACTTCAGACCCTGAGCAGCCGGTACTCCGTGGGCCACCACGCCTGACCCGAATTTGGAGATCTCTCACCAAGATGAAGCCTGGACAGGTCGCCTGGGCTGCTGTCCGACCCCTGGGCACAGGCAGCCTGCCGCCTCTGCCTCCCAAGGTGTGGGGATGACAGCCTTGTGTCACGGTACCCAGCCTCGACTCGTACATTATGTCTCAGTGGGCAACACCAAGGAATGCCCCAGGATGGAGGACACTACATTCCATGTAGCTGGGACCATGATCGCACCCAAAAACGACTTCAGTGTTCACGTTCTGGGGTGTGATGAGGTCTAGCTACATCCCGCAGGCTAGTCTTGAACTCCTGGGTTCCAGCTGCCCCCACCTCAGCCTGCCAAAGCCAAAGCCTGATTGTCTGCCAATTCACGCTCTTTCGGGAACTCTAAGCCAAGGCTGGAGCATCCTTCCCAAATGATCTCTGTCTGTTCACGGTGGTCCAAACTCCATACACAAATAGATGTTCTTTCTTTTCCTTTTTTCCTTTCTTTCTTTGAGTCAGTGTTTCTCTCCATCAATCAGCATGGAGGGCGTTGCCTCTCTCCCAGATGCCACAGACTTGGATCGCCTGGCTCCGCCGAGACATTCCCCAGGTTTTTGAGGAGCCAGATCTACAAGTGTGCACCACCATGCCCAGCTTATTTCTAATTTAGGTTAGAGATGAGGAGTTGCCGAGGTTCCCAGGTTAATCTTGGCCTGTGCAATTTGGCTGGCCGCTGCTCACAGCCTCCCAGAGTGCTAGGAGGATGAGGCTAAGCCCCCGAGTACAGCCTTGATCCTTTGTCGAAAATGAACCAGAAACCCTGGCACGGTGGCCCATGCTTGGAATCCCAGTTTTCTGGGAAACTGAGGCCAGAGGATGGCTGGAGAGCAGGAGCCCAAGACCAGCCCGGTCGATGCAGCGAGACCCCGTCTCCACACCCATCCTAACAGGGGTCTGGGGTTGAGTTGTCTGTCATTCAGGTGATGCCAGAGGCTGAGACCAGAGGATCACCAGAGCCCACAATTTCGAGGCTCCCAATGAACAACAGTCGTGTACCCATGCCCTGGCCTGGGCCAAAGAGCCAGACCCTGTCTCCAAAATATGAGAATCGTACACAGATTTCCAACTGTGCATGGTGTATTCACAGGGTGACTGGGTTTTTAGCCAGGAAAAATGGGAAGGGGAGAAGAAATGTCCCCGGTGAGAGATGTGTCCCTGGAATTTCTTGACAGAATATCCTCGTTGCTGAGTTGGATGGTCGAATTGTCTGGGGCACATTTTTATCCTCATAGAAAAGAGATGGCAGGAAGTTGGCCAGGAAGCCTCGGGAATTTGTTCACCAAAGCGGGGGCAGCCATGGGAGGAGTTGGGGCCACAGGGTGTCATGCTTGGGGGACTCTCATATGTGGGGAGGCAGGGGGGAAGGACTGAGGGAAAAACTTGTGCAGAAGAATGGATTTATTTGGTGACATATGTTCTTTCTTTCTTTCTTTCTTTCTCTTTCTCTCTTTCTTTCTTTTATCTTTCTTTTCCTCTCTCTCTCTTTTGTTCCCTCACATGGTAGTCCTGGCTGCTCTCAAACTACCCAACTGGGGCCTTCCTCTTGGCCTCAGCCTCCCAAACTGCTGTGATCACAGTCTTTCCATTTGGTCGACATGCTGATCTTCCTTCCTAGTGTTGAACTTTGGGCCTGAAAGGATCCTCTATCTGAGGCCTGCCCTCACCCCAGGTTTTCTGGGTTTTGCTTTGGGTCGGGGTGCTGTGGAGACAGGCGTGAGTCACCTGGCTGACCCCCCCAGACGGTTTGAGAGTCACGCCCTGGCATTCCCCGAGGTAGCCCTTGGGATGAGCGAGCCGGTCCACCCTGGGGTATGAGGCGTTAGGAGGTGGAGTCTCCCTGGTGGAGACACATCCCTGTGCCAGGCACTCCCGAGTGATAGGCTCGGTGGGTTACTCTGGCTGCCCTCTCAGGGAGTGAGCTTCACAGTGGGACACCAAGAGGGGTGTGAAGGCTGGGCACAGGGGCACTCTGGTGTTTTGGGAGGATGAGGCAAAAGTATGAGCCCCCGGGTTCAAGACCAGCCCGGGCATCTTGGTGAGACCGCATCTCTACAAGAAGCCAAAAAAATAAGCTGAACTTGGTTTCATATGTCTGTTGCTCCACCCACCCTGGAGGCCATAGTGGGAGAATTGCCGGAGCCCAGCCAATGGAGACCACGGTGGCCGAGAGTGGGTCCCTGCGTTCCAGTCTGGGCCACAGAGTGTGACTCCGACTCAGTATGATGATACCATTCAAAACCACCACAACCCCAGGCTGGTCTCTGGGGCTCAGCCTGGCATTCCGACAGAGTGAGTCATGGCGAGTGAATGGCCTGAGCCTCTGGGTTCAAACCAGACTGAGACATTGGACGAGACCTCGTCTCGGCCCTCAAAAATGAATACAAAGATTAGCTGGGCATGGTGCCACAGGCTTGTGGTTCCAGCCACTCAAGGGGTCATTGTGGGACGATTGTCTCAGCCTGACAGGTGGAGTACACAGTGGCCATGAGCGTGCCCCTGCACTAATACCTGGGCAACAGAGCAGGATTCTGACTCCAAATAATAATAATCACCACCACTGCCACCACCATCCCTGCCACCCAGTGCTAGGAGTCACCCTCAGGGATGAAAGAGAAAAAGGCACTTTCCTCTCCATCATTTGTGGGAGGTTTCAAGGTGGCCACCAGGCCAGTCTGTCGTTCGCCTAAAACCTCACATCACAGAAGGCCTGCCTCCACCCAGCACACTCATGCCCCATGGTAAAGACACATGTGAGCTCACGGAACAGATGACTTCGAGTTAGGGAGGCCACCGGGCACAGAGTGACCAAAGCGGTCTGGCAAAGCTGCAGCCAACCCAGATTCTGGTTACCTGGTCTGCCAGGTTCGGGCAGGGGGAGGACCCCTTTCTCTGATCCCTCCATTGTCCATTGCCCACGAGGACTTTTCACTGGGGAGCCATGGACGCCCATTGTGATGCATGTGGGAGATGTCTTTTTTGTTGCAGTAGTCCCCGTTGGCCTGGTTGGGGCATGGCAGCATGATCATGGAACCCAGGGCTGTGACCTGCGTGGCTCAGGAGGTCCTCCCACTTTAGCCCCCAAGCATTTATTACTCCGGGAGCCAAAACGCCTATTTTGGAGATCTCTCGCTAATATGAGGTCTGTCAACGTCATCCGGGCTAGACTCTGAACCCTGGGCTCGGGCAGACTTCCGCCTTGGCCTACCAGGGCATGGGGCTGATGACCATGAGCCACTGTGCCTGGCCTGGACTTGAATGTTCTGTCGGTGGGAGTGATGCAATGGAATGCCCTGGGAAAGAGGCCAGCACTCCCATGTAGCCAGGACCATGGGGGCCACTTCATGAGACTCCAGAGTTTGCGTTCTGGTGAGTGACGAGATCTCATTACATGGCCCAGGCTGGTCTTGAATTCCCGGGCTCCAGCAGTTCCTCACCTTGGCCTCTCAAAGACACAGCCAGATTGTCTGATGATCCACCATCTTTCGGAAACTCTAGGCCCAAGGCTGGGGCCTTTTTCCCAAATGATCTTTGTATGTTCACAATCAACCCAACTCCATACACAAATGGATGCTCTTCTTTTCTTCCTTTTTTTTTTGAGTCGGTGTCTCACTCCATTTCATAGGCTGCAGGGCAGCGGTTCATTCCCATCCATGGCAGCCTCGGTGCTCCGTGCTCTGGTGAGTCTTCCTCCCATGGCTTTCCAAGGAGCCGGGAGGTCAGATGGACGCCACCATGCCGGGCTGATTTGGATGGAGTGTAGAAACGAGGACTCGCCAAGTTGCCTGGGTGCATCTCAGATCCATGGGCTCAGACAGGTCTCCCAAAGTGCTGGGATGATAAGACTGAGCCCTCGAGCCTGGCCTCGATCTTTCAAAACAAAGCAGAAGGCCGGGTGTGATGGCCCAGGCCTAGAATCCCAGTGCTCTGGGAGACCGAAGCAGGAGGATGACTGGAGCACAAGGCCAGCCCAGGTCATGCAGGGAGACCCTATCTCCACATCCATCAAAACTGAGATTCTGGGTTCATGGTGCTCATTATTCTGGCCACTCCGAGGCTGAGACTGGAGGATTGCTAGAGCTCACGATTTCAAGGCTGGCAGTGAATTACGGTCATGTCCCTGGGCACCAGCCTGGGTCACAGAGCCATACCCTGTCTCCAAAAACATCAGAATCGAACACAGATTCTCAGCAGGGCATGGTGTGTTCACAGGGCGACTGGCTTTAGAGAAAGAAAAAATGGGAATGGGGGAAAAAATTTCCCTGGGTGAGGAATGTGTCCTTGGCTTTTCTTGGCAGAAGGTTCTTGTTGCTGAATCGGAGGACCAGCCAGCCTGGGGCACATTTCTCAACTGAGATAGGAGTGCCAGCAGGTACCCAGCCAGGGCGGGTTGAGAACTACCACAACAAAGCAGGGGCAGCCATTTGGGGGCATTAGGGCTGGAAGGTGCTGAGCTTGGGGGACCCTAACATGTGGGGGAGAAGGGGTGAAAAACAGGGCAGAATGTTTGCAGGATAATGTATTTCTCTTTCTTTTCTTTCTTTCTTTCTTTCTTTCTTTCTTTCTTTCTTTCTTTCTTTCTTTCTTTCCTTCTTTCTTTCTTTCTTTCTTTCTCTTCCTTCCTTCTTTCTTTCTTTCCATCTTTCCTTCTTTCCTTCTCTCTCTCTCTCTCTCTCTTTCTTTCTTTCTTTCTTTCCTATCCTCACTAGGTTTCCCAGACTGCTCTCAAACCCCCCAACTCAGGCCATCCTGTTGACCTGGGCCTCCCAAGTTGTTGCAATCACAGGTTTTCCATTTTGTCGACATCCTGGTCTTCCTTCCTGGTCTTGAAATCTGGGCCTGAGGCGATCCTCTCACCTAGGTCTGCCTTCACCCCAGGTTTTCTGGGTTTTGCTTGGGGTCGAGGTTGGGGCTTGCTCTGGTCTCCAGTCCAATCTTGGCTCCCAGGCTTCAGCCATTTTTCCATTTTGGCCTCCTTGAGTGCCAAGGAGACTGGCGTGAGTAGCCAGGTCACTCCCTCCTGACAGCTTGAGAGTCTCACACTTCTTTCCCTTAGGGAGCCCCTGGAAGGAGCAATCGAGTGAAACCTGGGAAACGGGGTGGGCAGAGAGGTGGATGCTCTGGCAGAGATACACACCTGCCTCAGGCATTCCCTCTTGGAGGTCTCTGCAGGTGACTCTGGCTGATCACTCCAGAGTCCCAGGTCGTCTGAAGGGAGTGGGCCTCTCAGTGGGGCCCTGAGAGTTCTTTGAAGGCAAGGCAAAGGGGGCTCCCACCTGTTACCCCAACGCTATGGAAGGCTGAGTTGAGAGGATGACCTGAGCCTCTGGGTTTGAGATCAGCCCAGGCACATTGGTGAGACAACGTCTCTACAAGAAACCAACAAAATGAGCCAAGCGTGGTGCTGCACACCTGTCATTCTGGCTACTCGGGAGGCTGCAGCAGGAGGATCACCTGAGCCCATTGGGAGGAGGCCATGGTGGCTGAGAACAGGCCACTGTGCTCTGGCCTGTTCAAAGGCTACATATGTGTCTTTGAATCAGAATAATAGTACCAACCACCACCACCACAACCACAGCCTGGGTCCAGGGACTCAGCCTGGCATCCTGGCTGTTTGGAGGCAGACGCAAGTGGGCAGCCTTAGCCTGCAGTTTCAAGATCAACCTGGGACACTGGGCAAGAACTCGTCTCGGCCATCAAAAATAAATTCAAAGATTATATGGGTGTTGTGGTGCAGGCTTGTCCTTCTAGCCACTAGTGGGACTGAGGCAGGAGGATCACCAGAGTCCAGCAGGTGAAGTCTGCAATGACTGTGAGCATGCTCCTGTGCTCAGCCTGGGCAACAGAGGGGTAGTCTGACTCCAAATAATAATCACCACCACGACTGCCACCGCCACACCTGCCACCCAGTGCATGGGGTCACCTTCAGGGATGGACGAAGAAAAGGCACTTTCCTACAAATTGTTTGCAGGAGGTTTCAAAGCTGGCCCCCAGGCATGTGCATCCCATGCTTGGAACACATTTCTCACCTTGGAGAGGAGTGCTGGCAGGAAACCGGCCAGGGAGACACAGGAACTCCTGCACTAAACTGGTGGCAGCCCTTAGGGGAGGTTGGGCTTGAAGGTGCTGAGCTTGCTGGACCCTCACATGTGGGGGGCAGGTGGGAAGAACTGAAAGCAAAATGTTTGCAGGAGAATGGATATCTTTCTTTCTTTCCTTTCTTTCTTTCTTTTTTACTTTCTTTTCTTTCTTCACTAGGTTTCCCAGGCTGCTTTCAGACCAACAATTGGTCATCCTCTCAGCCCAGGCCTCCCAAACTGCTGTGATCACAGGCTTGACATTGGGCCGACATCCTTGTCTTCCAGCCTGGTCTTGGATCTGGAATGGAGAGGATCCTCCCACTGAGGCCTGTCCTCACCCAAGGTTTTCTGGGTTTTGCCTGAGGTTGAGGTGGGTGCTTGCTATGGTGTCCATCCTGGTATCGAGCTCTCAGGATCTGGCCATTTTCCCATCTCAGCCTCTCTGAGTGCCGAGGAGACAGGCATGAGTTACCCGGCTGTCCCCACCTCCCAAAGGTTTGAGAGTGATGT
Source organism: Carlito syrichta (assembly GCF_000164805.1). Taxonomy (NCBI): domain Eukaryota; kingdom Metazoa; phylum Chordata; class Mammalia; order Primates; family Tarsiidae; genus Carlito; species Carlito syrichta. The sequence continues at coordinate 764 of NW_007260258.1, read as the reverse complement.
CCTCCCTTTCCCAGAGGTGTCCCCTGGGAGGAGCGAGTGTGTCCACCATGGGGAACCAGGCGGGAGGAGGAGTGGGTGCCCCAGGGAATTATGCCTCTGTGCCAGGTTCTCCTCTCAGGGAGGCCTCGGCAGGTTACTACGGTCAACATCTCTGGGGTCCTGGGTCATTGGATGGAGAGGGCCTCACTGTGGAACCCCGAGAGGGGTGTGGAGGCTGGTCATGGTGGCTCACACCTGTATTCCCCACACTCTGGTAGTTCGAGGCGAGAGGATGCCCTGAGCACCTGGGTTCGAGATGAGCTTGGACACCTTGGCGAGACCTCATCTCTAAAAGAAGTCAAAAAATGAGCCAAGCATGTTGGCTCATGCTTGTCATTCTGACCACTCAGGGTACCATGTGGGAGCATCGTCTGAGCCAGGCAGTTGTAATCCGTGGTGGCCGTGTGCATGGTCCTGGTCTCCAGCCTGTGTGACACACTGGGATTGTGACAACAAATAATAATACTCACCATCACCACCCCTGCAATACAGCACAGGGATTCACCCTCAGGGATGGGGGACAAACAGCCACTTTTTGGACTGTTGTTCATGGGAGTTTTCAAAGGTATCCACAGGGTTCATTTGTCCTGTGCCTTTGTCGACATGGCACAGAAGGCCTGCCTACACCATACACACTTGTGCCCCATGAGAATCACGCCTGTGAGCTCGTGGAACAGACTGACTAGATGTAGGGTGGTGGTGGGGCACAAAGTGATCAAGGGAGT